>NC_079884.1:29280748-29587717 GCF_029227915.1 Hydractinia symbiolongicarpus
AGACAGTTTCAAATACTACATTTCACTGACTTTTTAACGGTGCCAGTCCGTTTGTGTTACAACGGTTGCGTCACATATTCGTACCAACATGTATTTAGCGATAGTATTCGGATATTACTAGGTTGCATCGCTTTTAACAGTGAAACGCTTGACTGTGGGACTTATTTGAACTGATTTTGGACTTTGACCTTATAAATGTGATAAATGAGGCAGTTTGACTACAAGAAATAACATTCTTCTTAATTTGACATGATTGCGAGAACTCAGCGACTACAGTGGGCGCTGTGGTAGCGCTTTATTAAAAAATTAAGACAAATAAGTCATTTTTTACTGTGGGACCAATCCTAGCTGTTAGCTCGCGCTGAAGAAATAGAGACAGTTTTAAAAACTACCTTTCATTGACTTTCTAACAGTGTCAATCCGTTTGAGTTACAACGGTTGCGTCACATATTCGTACCAACATGTATTTGTGATTTTCTTCCAATATTACTAAGTTGTATAGCTTTTAACAGTGAAACGATTGACTGTGGGAATAAATAGAACTGAGTCTGGACTGTGATCTTATAAATGTGATAAATAAGTCAATTGGTGTCCAAAGAATAACATTCTTTTTAATTTGACATGATTGCTGGAATTCAGCGAATACATTAGGCTCTGTGGTAGCGATTCATTTAAAAATTAAGATAAAAAAAATCAGTTTTTACTGTGGGACCAATCCTAGCCGTTTGCGCGCGCTGAAGAAATAGAGACAGTTTCAAATACTACATTTCACTGACTTTCTAACGGTGTCAGTCCGTTTGAGTTACAACGGTTGGGTCACATATTCGTACCAACGTGTATTTAGCGATAGTATTCGGATATTACTAGGTTGCATCGCTTTTAACAGTGAAACGCTTGAATGAGGGACTTATTTGAACTGATTTTGGACTTTGACCTTATAAATGTGATAAATGAGGCAGTTTGACTACAAGAAATAACATTCTTCTTTATTTGACATGATTGCTGGAACTCAGCGATTACAGTGGGCGCTGTGGTAGCGCTTTATTAAAAAATTAAGACAAATAAGTCATTTTTTACTGTGGGACCAATCCTAGCTGTTAGCTCGCGCTGAAGAAATAGAGACAGTTTTAAAAACTACCTTTCATTGACTTTCTAACGGTGTCAATCCGTTTGACTTACAACGGTTGCGTCACATATTCGTACCAACATGTATTTGTGATTTTCTTCCAATATTACTAAGTTGTATAGCTTTTAACAGTAAAACGATTGACTGTGGGAATAAATAGAACTGAGTCTGGACTGTGATCTTATAAATGTGATAAATAAGTCAATTGGTGTCCAAAGAATAACATTCTTTTTAATTTGACATGATTGCTGGAATTCAGCGAATACATTAGGCTCTGTGGTTAGGCTTTATTTAAAAATTTAGATAAATAAGTCTTTTTTTGCTGTGGGACCAATACTGGCCGTTAGCACGCGCTGAATAAATAGGAACAGTTTCAAAGACTAAATTTCATTGACTTTCTAGCGGTATAAATCTGTTTGAGTTACAACGGTTCTGTCACATATTCGTACCAACATGTATTTACCGATATTATTCGGATATTACTAGATTGCATCGCTTTTAACAGTGAAACGCTTGACTGTGGGACTTAATTGAACTGATTTTGGACTTTGACCTTGTAAATGTGATAAATGAAACAGTTTGACTACAAGAAATAACATTCTTCCTAATTTGACATAAATGCTGGAACTCAGCGATTACACTGGTCACTGTGGTAGCGCTTTATTACAAAATTAAGATAAATAAGTCATTTTTAACTGTGGGACCAATCCTAGCCGTTGGCTCGCGCTGAAGAAATAGAGACAGTTTAAAAAACTACATTTCACTGACTTTCTAACGGTGTCAATCCGTTTGAGTTACAACGGTTGCGTCACATATTTGTACCAACATGTATTTGGTGATTTTCTTCCGATATTACTAAGTTGTATTGCTTTTAACAGTGAAACGATTGACTGTGGGAATAAATAGAACTGATTCTGGCTGTGACCTTATAAATGTGATAAATGAGTCAATTGGTGTCAAAAGAATAACATTCTTCTTAATTTGACATAATTGCTGGAATTCAGCGAATACATTAGGCTCTGTGGTAGCGCTTTATTTTAAAATTTAGATAAATAAGTCTTTTTTTGCTGTGATATTACTAGATTGCATCGCTTTTAACAGTGAAACGCTTGACTGTGGGACTTAATTGAACTGATTTTGGACTTTGAACTTGTAAATGCGATAAATGAGCCGGTTTGACTACAAGAAATAACATTCTTCTTAATTTGACATGATTGCTGGAACTCAGCGATTACACTGGTCACTGTGGTAGCGCTTTATTACAAAAATAAGATAAACAAGTCATTTTTTACTGCGGGACCAATCCTAGCCGTTGGCTCGCGCTGAAGAAATAAAGACAGTTTCAAAAACTACATTTCATTTACTTTCTAACGGTGTCAATCCGTTTGAGTTACAACAGTTGCGACACATATTCGTGCCACCATGTATTTAGTGATTTTCTTCCGATATTACTAAGTTGTATTGCTTTTCACAGTGAAACGATTGACTGTGGAAATTAACAGAACTGATTTTGGACTTTGACCTTATAAATGTGATAAATGAGCCAATTGGTCTCCAAGGAATAACATTCTTTTTAATTTGACATGATTGCTGGTATTCAGCGAATACATTAGGCTCTGTGGTAGCGCTTTATTTAAAAATTTAGATAAATAAGTCTTTTTTTGCTGTGGGACCAATCCTGGCCGTTAGCACACGCTGAAAAAATAGGAACAGTTTCAAAGACTACATTTCATTGACTTTCTAGCGGTATAAATCTGTTTGAGTTACAACGGTTGTGTCACATATTCATACCAACATGTATTTGGTGATTTTCTTCCAATATTACTAAGTTGTATAGCTTTTAACAGTGAAACGATTGACTGTGGGAATAAATAGAACTGATTTTGGACTTTGACCTTATAAATGTGATAAATGAGCTAGTTTGACTACAAGAAATCACATTCTTCTTAATTTGACATGATGGCTGGAACTCAGCCATTACATTTGGCGCTGTGGTAGCGATTCATTTACAAATTAAGATAAAAAAATTAGTTTTTACTGTGGGACCAATCCTAGCCTTTTGCGCGCGCTGAACGAATAGAGACAGTTTCAAATACTACATTTCACTGACTTTCTAATAGTGTCAGTCCGTTTGAGTTACAACGGTTGCGTCACATATTCGTACCAACATGTATTTAGTGATAGTTTTCGGATATTGCTAGGTTGCATCGCTTTTAACAGTGAAACGCTTGACTGTGGGACTTATTTGAACTAATTTTGGACTTTGACCTTATAAATGTGACAATTGAGGCAGTTTGACTACAAGAAATAACATTCTTCTTAATTTGACATGATTGCTGGAACTCAGCGATTACATTGGCGCTGTGGTAGCGCTTTATTAAAAAATTAAGACAAATAAGTCATTTTTTACTGTGGGACCAATCCTAGCTGTTAGCTCGCGCTGAAGAGATAGAGACAGTTTCAAAAACTACCTTTCATTGACTTTCTAACGGTGTCAATCCGTTTGAGTTACAACGGTTGCGTCACATATTCGTACCAACATGTATTTGGTGATTTTCTTCTGATATTACTAAGTTGTATTGCTTTTAACAGTGAAACGATTGACTGTGGGAATAAATAGAACTGATTCTGGACTGTGACCTTATAAATGTGATAAATGAGCCAATTGGTGTCCAAAGAATAACACTCTTCTTAATTTGATGTGATTGCTGGAATTCAGCGATTACATTAGGCTCTGTGGTAGCGCTTTATTTAAAAATTTAGATAAATAAGTCTTTTTTTGCTGTGGGACCAATCCTGGCCGTTAGCAAACGCTGAATAAATAGGAACAGTTTCAAAGACTACATTTCATTGACTTTCTAGCGGTATAAATCTGTTTGAGTTACAACGGTTGTGTCACATATTCGTACCAACATGTATTTGGTGATTTTCTTCCAATATTACTAAGTTGTATAGCTTTTGACAGTGAAACGATTGACTGTGGGAATTAATAGAACTGATTCTGGACTTTGAACTTATAAATGTGATAAATGAGCTAGTTTGACTACAAGAAATAACATTCTTCTTAATTTGACATGATTGCTGGCACTCAGCGATTACACTGGGCGCTGTGGAAGCGCTTTATTAAAAAATTAAGATAAATAAATCATTTTTTACTGTGGGACCAATCCTAGCCGTTAGCTCGCTCTGAAGAAATAGAGACAGTTTCAAATACTACATTTCATTTACTTTCTAACGGTGTCAATCCGTTTGAGTTACAACGGTTGCGTCACATTTTCGTAACAACATGTATTTAGTGATAGTTTTCGGATATTGCTAGGTTGCATCGCTTTTAACAGTGAAACGCTTGACTGTGGGACTTATTTGAACTAATTTTGGACTTTGACCTTATAAATGTGACAATTGAGGCAGTTTGACTACAAGAAATAACATTCTTCTTAATTTGACATGATTGCTGGAACTCAGCGATTACATTGGCGCTGTGGTAGCGCTTTATTAAAAAATTAAGACAAATAAGTCATTTTTTACTGTGGGACCAATCCTAGCTGTTAGCTCGCGCTGAAGAGATAGAGACAGTTTCAAAAACTACCTTTCATTGACTTTCTAACGGTGTCAATCCGTTTGAGTTACAACGGTTGCGTCACATATTCGTACCAACATGTATTTGGTGATTTTCTTCTGATATTACTAAGTTGTATTGCTTTTAACAGTGAAACGATTGACTGTGGGAATAAATAGAACTGATTCTGGACTGTGACCTTATAAATGTGATAAATGAGCCAATTGGTGTCCAAAGAATAACACTCTTCTTAATTTGATGTGATTGCTGGAATTCAGCGATTACATTAGGCTCTGTGGTAGCGCTTTATTTAAAAATTTAGATAAATAAGTCTTTTTTTGCTGTGGGACCAATCCTGGCCGTTAGCAAACGCTGAATAAATAGGAACAGTTTCAAAGACTACATTTCATTGACTTTCTAGCGGTATAAATCTGTTTGAGTTACAACGGTTGTGTCACATATTCGTACCAACATGTATTTGGTGATTTTCTTCCAATATTACTAAGTTGTATAGCTTTTGACAGTGAAACGATTGACTGTGGGAATTAATAGAACTGATTCTGGACTTTGAACTTATAAATGTGATAAATGAGCTAGTTTGACTACAAGAAATAACATTCTTCTTAATTTGACATGATTGCTGGCACTCAGCGATTACACTGGGCGCTGTGGAAGCGCTTTATTAAAAAATTAAGATAAATAAATCATTTTTTACTGTGGGACCAATCCTAGCCGTTAGCTCGCTCTGAAGAAATAGAGACAGTTTCAAATACTACATTTCATTTACTTTCTAACGGTGTCAATCCGTTTGAGTTACAACGGTTGCGTCACATTTTCGTAACAACATGTATTTAGTGATATTTTTCCAATATTACAAAGTTGTATCGCTTTTACCAGTGAAACGATTGACTGTGGGACTTAATTGAACTGATTCTGGAATGTGACCTTATAAATGTGATAAATGAGCCAATTGGTCTCCAAGGAATAACATTCTTCTTAATTTGACTTGATTGCCAAAACTCAGCGATTACACTTGGCGCTGTGGTAGCAATTCATTTGAAAATTAAGATAAAAAAATCAGTTTTTACTGTGGGACCAATCCTAGCCGTTAGCGCGCTGAAGAAATAGAGACAGTTTCAAATACTATATTTCACTGACATTCTAAAGGTGTCAGTCCGTTTGAGTTACAACGGTTGCGTCACACATTCGTACCAACATGTATTTGGTGATTTTCTTCCAATATTACTAAGTTGTATAGCTTTTGACAGTGAAACGATTGACTGTGGGAATAAATAGAACTGATTCTGGACTTTGAGCTTATAAATGTGATAAATGAGCTAGTTTGACTACAAGAAATAACATTCTTCTTAATTTGACATGATTGCTGGCACTCAGCGATTACAGTGGGCGCTGTGGTAGCGCTTTATTAAAAAATTAAGATAAATAAATCATTTTTTACTGTGGGACCAATCCTAGCCGTTAGCTCGCGCTGAAGAAATAGAGACAGTTTCAAATACTACATTTCATTTACTTTCTAACGGTGTCAATCCGTTTGAGTAACAACGATTGCGTCACATATTCGTAACAACATGTATTTAGTGATATTTTTCCAATATTACAAAGTTGTATCGCTTTTACCAGTGAAACGATTGACTGTGGGACTTAATTGAACTGATTCTGGAATGTGACCTTATAAATGTGATAAATGAGCCAATTGGTCTCCAAGGAATAACATTCTTCTTAATTTGACTTGATTGCCAAAACTCAGCGATTACACTTGGCGCTGTGGTAGCGATTCATTTGAAAATTAAGATAAAAAAATCAGTTTTTACTGTGGGACCAATCCTAGCCGTTAGCGCGCTGAAGAAATAGAGACAGTTTCAAATACTATATTTCACTGACATTCTAACGGTGTCAGTCCGTTTGAGTTACAACGGTTGCGTCACACATTCGTACCAACATGTATTTGGTGATTTTCTTCCAATATTACTAAGTTGTATAGGTTTTAACAGTGAAACGATTGACTGTGGGAATAAATAGAACTGATTCTGGACTTTGACCTTATAAATGTGATAAATGAGCTAGTTTGACTACAAGAAATAACATTCTTCTTAATTTGACATGATTGCTGGAACTCAGCAATTACACTGGGCGCTGTGGTAGCGCTTTATTAAAAAATTAAGATAAATAAATCATTTTTTACTGTGGGACCAATCCTAGCCGTTAGCTCGCGCTGAAGAAATTGAGACAGTTTCAAAAACTACATTTCATTTACTTTCTAACGGTGTCAATCTGTTTGAGTTACAACGGTTGCGTCACATATTCGTACCAACATGTATTTAGTGATATTTTTCCGATATTACTAAGTTGTATCGCTTTTACCAGTGAAACGATTGACTGTGGGACTTAATTGAACTGCTTCTGGAATGTGACCTTATAAATGTGATAAATGAGCCAATTGGTCTCCAAGGAATAACATTCTTCTTAATTTGACTTGATTGCCGAAACTCAGCGATTACACTTGGCGCTGTGGTAGCGATTCATTTGAAAATTAAGATAAAAAAATCAGTTTTTACTGTGGGACCAATCCTAGCCGTTAGCGCGCTGAAGAAATAGAGACAGTTTCAAATACTATATTTCACTGAAATTCTAACGGTGTCAGTCCGTTTGAGTTACAACGGTTGCGTCACACATTCGTACCAACATGTATTTGGTGATTTTCTTCCAATATTACTAAGTTGTATAGGTTTTAACAGTGAAACGATTGACTGTGGGACTTAATTGAACTGATTCTGGGATGTGACCTTATAAATGTGATAAATGAGCCAATTGGTCTCCAAGGAATAACATTCTTCTTAATTTGACTTGATTGCCGAAACTCAGCGATTACACTTGCCGCTGTGGTAGCGATTCATTTAAAAATTAAGATAAAAAAATCAGTTTTTACTGTGGGACCAATCCTAGCCGTTAGCGCGCTGAAGAAATAGAGACAATTTCAAATACTATATTTCACTGACATTCTAACGGTGTCAGTCCGTTTGAGTTACAACGGTTGCGTCACACATTCTTACCAACATGTATTTGGTGATTTTCTTCCAATATTACTAAGTTGTATAGGTTTTAACAGTGAAACGATTGACTGTGGGAATAAATAGAACTGATTCTGGACTTTGACCTTATAAATGTGATAAATGAGCTAGTTTGACTACAAGAAATAACATTCTTCTTAATTTGACATGATTGCTGGAACTCGGCGATTACACTGGGCGCTGTGGTAGCGCTTTATTAAAAAATTAAGATAAATAAGTCATTTTTTACTGTGGGGCCAATCCTGGCCGTTAGCACGCGCTGAATAAATAGAAACAGTTTCAAAGACTACATTTCATTGACTTTCTAGCGGTATAAATCTGTTTGAGTCCCAACAGTTGTGTCACATATTCATACCAACATGTATTTAGCGATAGTATTCGGATATTACTAGGTTGCATCGCTTTTAACAGTGAAACGATTGACTGTGAGACTTAATTAAACTGATTTTGGACTTTGACCTTATAAATGTGATAAATGAGCTAGTTTGACTACAAGAAATAACATTCTTCTTAATTTGACATGATGGCTGGAACTCAGCGATTACACTGGGCGCTGTGGTAGCGCTTTATTAAGAAATTAAGATAAATAAATCATTTTTTACTGTGGGTCCAATCCTAGCCATTAGCTCGCGCTGAAGAAAGAGAGACAGTTTCAAATACTATATTTCACTGACATTCTAACGGTGTCAGTCCGTTTGAGTTACAACGGTTGCAACACACATTCGTACCAACATGTATTTGGTGATTTTCTTCCAATATTACTAAGTTGTATAGGTTTTAACAGTGAAACGATTGACTGTGGGAATAAATAGAACTGATTCTGGACTTTGACCTTATAAATGTCATGAATGAGCTAGTTTGACTACAAGAAATAACATTCTTCTTAATTTGACATGATTGCTGGAACTCAGCGATTACACTGGGCGCTGTGGTAGCGCTTTATTAAAAAATTAAGATAAATAAGTCATTTTTTACTGTGAGGCCGGCCAATCCTGGCCGTTAGCACGCGCTCAATAAATAGAAACAGTTTCAAAGACTACATTTCATTGACTTTCTAGCGGTATAAATCTGTTTGAGTTACAAGGGTTGTGTCACATATTCATACCAACATGAATTTAGCGATAGTATTCGGATATTACTAGGTTGCATCGCTTTTAACAGTGAAACGCTTGACTGTGAGACTTAATTAAACTGATTTTGGACTTTGACCTTATAAATGTGATAAATGAACTAGTTTGACTACAAGAAATAACATTCTTCTTAATTTGACATGATTGCTGGCACTCAGCGATTACACTGGGCGCTGTGGTAGCGCTTTATTAAAAAATTAAGATAAATAAATCATTTTTTACTGTGGGACCAATCCTAGCCTTTAGCTCGCGCTGAAGAAATAGAGACAGTTTCAAAAACTACATTTCATTTACTTTCTAACGGTGTCAGTCCGTTTGAGTTACAACGGTTGCGTCACACGATCGTACCAACATGTATTTGGTGATTTTCTTAGATTATTACTAAGTTGTATAGGTTTTAACAGTGAAACGATTGACTGTGGGAATATATAGAACTGATTCTGGACTTTGACCGTATAAATGTGATAAATGAGCTAGTTTGACTACAAGAAATAACATTCTTCTTAATTTGACATGATTGCTGGAACTCAGCGATTACACTGGGCGCTGTGGTAGCGCTTTACTAAAAAATTAAGATAAATAAGTCATTTTTTACTGTGGAGCCAATCCTGGCCGTTAGCACGCGCTGAATAAATAGAAACAGTTTCAAAGACTACATTTCATTGACTTTCTAGCGGTATAAATCTGTTTGAGTTACAAGGGTTGTGTCACATATTCATACCAACATGAATTTAGCGATAGTATTCGGATATTACTAGGTTGCATCGCTTTTAACAGTGAAACGCTTGACTGTGAGACTTAATTAAACTGATTTTGGACTTTGACCTTATAAATGTGATAAATGAGCTAGTTTGACTACAAGAAATAACATTCTTCTTAATTTGACATGATTGCTGGCACTCAGCGATTACACTGGGCGCTGTGGTAGCGCTTTATTAAAAAATTAAGATAAATAAATCATTTTTTACTGTGGGACCAATCCTAGCCGTTAGCTCGCGCTGAACAAATAGAGACAGTTTCAAAAACTACATTTCATTTACTCTCTAACGGTGTCAGTCCGTTTGAGTTACAACGGTTGCGTCACACATTCGTACCAACATGTATTTGGTGATTTTCTTCCAATATTACTAAGTTGTATAGGTTTTAACAGTGAAACGATTGACTGTGGGAATAAATAGAACTGATTCTGGACTTTGACCTTATAAATGTGATAAATGAGCTAGTTTGACTACAAGAAATAACATTCTTCTTAATTTGACATGATTGCTGGAACTCAGCGATTACACTGGGCGCTGTGGTACCGCTTTATTAAAAAATTAAGATAAATAAGTCATTTTTTCCTGTGGGGCCAATCCTGGCCGTTAGCACGCGCTGAATAAATAGAAACAGTTTCAAAGACTACATTTCATTGACTTTCTAGCGGTATAAATCTGTTTGAGTCCCAACGGTTGTGTCACATATTCATACCAACATGTACTTAGCGATAGTATTCGGATATTACTAGGTTGCATCGCTTTTAACAGTGAAACGATTGACTGTGAGACTTAATTAAACTGATTTTGGACTTTGACCTTATAAATGTGATAAATGAGCTAGTTTGACTACAAGAAATAACATTCTTCTTAATTTGACATGATGGCTGGAACTCAGCGATTACACTGGGCGCTGTGGTAGCGCTTTATTAAGAAATTAAGATAAATAAATCATTTTTTACTGTGGGTCCAATCCTAGCCATTAGCTCGCGCTGAAGAAATAGAGACAGTTTCAAATACTCTATTTCACTGACATTCTAACGGTGTCAGTCCGTTTGAGTTACAACGGTTGCAACACACATTCGTACCAACATGTATTTGGTGATTTTCTTCCAATATTACTAAGTTGTATAGGTTTTAACAGTGAAACGATTGACTGTGGGAATAAATAGAACTGATTCTGGACTTTGACCTTATAAATGTCATGAATGAGCTAGTTTGACTACAAGAAATAACATTCTTCTTAATTTGACATGATTGCTGGAACTCAGCGATTACACTGGACGCTGTGGTAGCGCTTTATTAAAAAATTAAGATAAATAAGTCATTTTTTACTGTGGGGCCAATCCTGGCCGTTAGCACACGCTGAATAAATAGAAACAGTTTCAAAGGCTACATTTCATTGACTTTCTAGCCGTATAAATCTGTTTGAGTTACAACGGTTGTGTCACATATTCATACCAACATGTATTTAGCGATAGTATTCGGATATTGCTAGGTTACATCGCTTTTAACAGTGAAACGCTTGACTGTGAGACTTAATTAAACTGATTTTGGACTTTGACCTTATAAATGTGATAAATGAGCGAGTTTGACTACAAGAAATAACATTCTTCTTAATTTGACATGATGGCTGGAACTCAGCGATTACACTGGGCGCTGTGGTAGCGCTTTATTAAAAAATTAAGATAAATAAATCATTTTTTACTGTGGGTCCAGTCCTAGCCGTTAGCTCGCGCTGAAGAAATCGAGACAGTTTCAAAAACTACATTTCATTTACTTTCTAACGGTGTAAATCCGTTTGAGTTACAACGGTTGCGTCACATATTTGTACCAACATGTATTTAGTGATATTTTTCCGATATTACTAAGTTGTATCACTTTTACCAGTGAAACGATTGACTGTGGGACTTAATTGAACTGATATTGGAATGTGACCTTATAAATGTGATAAATGAGCCAATTGGTCTCCAAGGAATAACATTCTTCTTAATTTGACTTGATTGCCGAAACTCAGCGGTTACACTTGGCGCTGTGGTAGCGATTTATTTGAAAATTAAGATAAAAAAATCAGTTTTTACTGTGGGACCAATCCTAGCCGTTAGCGCGCTGAAGAAATAGAGACAGTTTCAAATACTATATTTCACTGACATTCTAACGGTGTCAGTCCATTTGAGTTACAACGGTTGCGTCACACATTCGTACCAACATGTATTTGGTGATTTTCTTCCAATATTACTAAGTTGTATAGGTTTTAACAGTGAAACGATTTGACTGTGGGAATAAATAGAACTGATTCTGGACTTTGACCTTATAAATGTGATAAATGAGCGAGTTTGACTACAAGAAATAACATTCTTCTTAATTTGACATGATGGCTGGAACTCAGCGATTACACTGGGCGCTATGGTAGCGCTTTATTAAAAAATTAAGATAAATAAATCATTTTTTACTGTGGGTCCAATCCTAGCCGTTAGCTCGCGCTGAAGAAATCGAGACAGTTTTAAAAACTACATTTCATTTACTTTCTAACGGTGTCAATCCGTTTGAGTTACAACGGTTGCGTCACATATTTGTACCAACATGTACTTAGTGATATTTTTCCAATATTACTAAGTTGTATCGCTTTTACCAGTGAAACGATTGACTGTGGGACTTAATTGAACTGATTCTGGAATGTGA
The DNA here is from genome assembly GCF_029227915.1 of Hydractinia symbiolongicarpus. Lineage (NCBI taxonomy): Eukaryota > Metazoa > Cnidaria > Hydrozoa > Anthoathecata > Hydractiniidae > Hydractinia > Hydractinia symbiolongicarpus. The sequence goes on from NC_079884.1 coordinate 29,293,087, forward strand.
CCTTATAAATGTGATAATTGAGCCAATTGGTCTCCAAGGAATAACATTCTTCTTAATTTGACTTGATTGCCGAAACTCAGCGGTTACACTTGGCGCTGTGGTAGTGATTTATTTGAAAATTAAGATAAAAAAACCAGTTTTTACTGTGGGACCAATCCTAGCCGTTAGCGCGCTGAAGAAATAGAGACAGTTTCAAATACTATATATCACTGACATTCTAACGGTGTCAGTCCGTTTGAGTTACAACGGTTGCGTCACACATTCGTACCAACATGTATTTGGTGATTTTCTTCCAATATTACTAAGTTTTATAAGTTTTAACAGTGAAACGATTGACTGTGGGAATAAATAGAACTCATTCTGGACTTTGACCTTATAAATGTGATAAATGAGCTAGTTTGACTACAAGAAATAACATTCTTCTTAATTTGACATGATTGCTGGAACTCAGCGATTACACTGGGCGCTGTGGTACCGCTTTATTAAAAAATTAAGATAAATAAGTCATTTTTTACTGTGGGGCCAATCCTGGCCGTTAGCACGCGCTGAATAAATAGAAACAGTTTCAAAGACTACATTTCATTGACTTTCTAGCGGTATAAATCTGTTTGAGTCCCAACGGTTGTGTCACATATTCATACCAACATGTACTTAGCGATAGTATTCGGATATTACTAGGTTGCATCGCTTTTAACAGTGAAACGATTGACTGTGAGACTTAATTAAACTGATTTTGGACTTTGACCTTATAAATGTGATAAATGAGCTAGTTTGACTACAAGAAATAACATTCTTCTTAATTTGACATGATGGCTGGAACTCAGCGATTACACTGGGCGCTGTGGTAGCGCTTTATTAAGAAATTAAGATAAATAAATCATTTTTTACTGTGGGTCCAATCCTAGCCATTAGCTCGCGCTGAAGAAATAGAGACAGTTTCAAATACTCTATTTCACTGACATTCTAACGGTGTCAGTCCGTTTGAGTTACAACGGTTGCAACACACATTCGTACCAACATGTATTTGGTGATTTTCTTCCAATATTACTAAGTTGTATAGGTTTTAACAGTGAAACGATTGACTGTGGGAATAAATAGAACTGATTCTGGACTTTGACCTTATAAATGTCATGAATGAGCTAGTTTGACTACAAGAAATAACATTCTTCTTAATTTGACATGATTGCTGGAACTCAGCGATTACACTGGGCGCTGTGGTAGCGCTTTATTAAAAAATTAAGATAAATAAGTCATTTTTTACTGTGGGGCCAATCCTGGCCGTTAGCATGCGCTCAATAATCAGAAACAGTTTCAAAGACTACATTTCATTGACTTTCTAGCGGTATAAATCTGTTTGACTTACAACGGTTGTGTCACATATTCATACCAACATGTATTTAGCGATAGTATTCGGATATTACTAGGTTGCATCGCTTTTAACAGTGAAACGCTTGACTGTAAGACTTAATTAAACTGATTTTGGACTTTGACCTTATAAATGTGATAAAAGAGCTAGTTTGACTACAAGAAATAACATTCTTCTTAATTTGACATGATGGCTGGAGCTGAGCGATTACACTGGGCGCTGTGGTAGCGCTTTAATAAAAAATTAAGATAAATAAATCATTTTTTACTGTGGGACCAATCCTAGCCGTTAGCTCGCGCTGAAGAAATAGAGACAGTTTCAAAAACTACCTTTCATTTACTTTCTAACGGTGTCAGTCCATTTGAGTTACAACGGTTGCGTCACACATTCGTACCAACATGTATTTGGTGATTTTCTTCCAAAATTACTAAGTTGTATAGGTTTTAACGGTGAAACGATTGACTGTGGGAATAAATAGAACTGATTCTGGACTTTGACCTTATAAATGTGATAAATGAGCTAGTTTGACTACAAGAAATAACATTCTTCTTAATTTGACATGATTGCTGGAACTCAGCGATTACACTGGACGCTGTGGTAGCGCTTTATTAAAAAATTAAGATAAATAAGTCATTTTTTACTGTGGGGCCAATCCTGGCCGTTAGCACACGCTGAATAAATAGAAACAGTTTCAAAGGCTACATTTCATTGACTTTCTAGCCGTATAAATCTGTTTGAGTTACAACGGTTGTGTCACATATTCATACCAACATGTATTTAGCGATAGTATTCGGATATTGCTAGGTTACATCGCTTTTAACAGTGAAACGCTTGACTGTGAGACTTAATTAAACTGATTTTGGACTTTGACCTTATAAATGTGATAAATGAGCGAGTTTGACTACAAGAAATAACATTCTTCTTAATTTGACATGATGGCTGGAACTCAGCGATTACACTGGGCGCTGTGGTAGCGCTTTATTAAAAAATTAAGATAAATAAATCATTTTTTACTGTGGGTCCAGTCCTAGCCGTTAGCTCGCGCTGAAGAAATCGAGACAGTTTTAAAAACTACATTTCATTTACTTTCTAACGGTGTCAATCCGTTTGAGTTACAACGGTTGCGTCACATATTTGTACCAACATGTACTTAGTGATATTTTTCCAATATTACCAAGTTGTATCGCTTTTACCAGTGAAACGATTGACTGTGGGACTTAATTGAACTGATTCTGGAATGTGACCTTATAAATGTGATAATTGAGCCAATTGGTCTCCAAGGAATAACATTCTTCTTAATTTGACTTGATTGCCGAAACTCAGCGGTTACACTTGGCGCTGTGGTAGTGATTTATTTGAAAATTAAGATAAAAAAACCAGTTTTTACTGTGGGACCAATCCTAGCCGTTAGCGCGCTGAAGAAATAGAGACAGTTTCAAATACTATATATCACTGACATTCTAACGGTGTCAGTCCGTTTGAGTTACAACGGTTGCGTCACACATTCGTACCAGCATGTATTTGGTGATTTTCTTCCAATATTACTAAGTTGTATAGGTTTTAACAGTGAAACGATTTGACTGTGGGAATAAATAGAACTGATTCTGGACTTTGACCTTATAAATGTGATAAATGAGCTAGTTTGACTACAAGAAATAACATTCTTCGTAATTTGACATGATTGCTGGAACTCAGCGCTTACACTGGGCGCTGTGGTAGCGCTTTATTAAAAAATTAAGATAAATAAGTCATTTTTTACTGTGGGGCCAATCCTGGCCGTTAGCGCGCGCTGAATAAATAGAAACAGTTTCAAAGACTACATTTCATTGACTTTCTAGCGGTATAAATCTGTTTGAGTTACAACGGTTGTGTCACATATTCATACCAACATGTATTTAGCGATAGTATTCGGATATTGCTAGGTTGCATCGCTTTTAACAGTGAAACGCTTGACTGTGAGACTTAATTAAACTGATTTTGGACTTTGACCTTATAAATGTGATAAATGAGCGAGTTTGACTACAAGAAATAACATTCTTCTTAATTTGACATGATGGCTGGAACTCAGCGATTACACTGGGCGCTGTGGTAGCGCTTTATTAAAAATTAAGATAAATAAATCATTTTGTACTGTGGGTCCAATCCTAGCCGTTAGCTCGCGCTGAAGAAATCGAGACAGTTTCAAAAACTACATTTCATTTACTTTCTAACGGTGTCAATCCGTTTGAGTTACAACGGTTGCGTCACATATTTGTACCAACATGTATTTAGTGATATTTTTCCGATATTACTAAGTTGTATCGCTTTTACCAGTGAAACGATTGACTGTGGGACTTAATTGAACTGATTCTGGAATGTGACCTTATAAATGTGATAAATGAGCCAATTGGTCTCCAAGGAATAACATTCTTCTTAATTTGACTTGATTGCCGAAACTCAGCGGTTACACTTGGCGCTGTGGTAGCGATTTATTTGAAAATTAAGATAAAAAAATCAGTTTTTACTGTGGGACCAATCCTAGCCGTTAGCGCGCTGAAGAAATAGAGACAGTTTCAAATACTATATTTCACTGACATTCTAACGGTGTCAGTCCGTTTGAGTTACAACGGTTGCGTCACACATTCGTACCAACATGTATTTGGTGATTTTCTTCCAATATTACTACGTTGTATAGGTTTTAACAGTGAAACGATTTGACTGTGGGAATAAATAGAACTGATTCTGGACTTTGACCTTATAAATGTGATAAATGAGCTAGTTTGACTACAAGAAATAACATTCTTCTTAATTTGACATGATTGCTGGAACTCAGCGATTACACTGGGCGCTGTGGTAGCGCTTTATTAAAAAATTAAGATAAATAAATCATTTTTTACTGTGGGTCCAATCCTAGCCGTTAGCTCGCGCTGAAGAAATAGAGACAGTTTCAAATACTATATTTCACTGACATTCTAACGGTGTCAGTCCGTTTGAGTTACAACGGTTGCAACACATATTCGTACCAACATGTATTTGGTGATTTTCTTCCAATATTACTAAGTTGTATAGGTTTTAACAGTGAAATGATTGACTGTGGGAATAAATAGAACTGATTCTGGACTTTGACCTTATAAATGTCATGAATGAGCTAGTTTGACTACAAGAAATAACATTCTTCTTAATTTGACATGATTGCTGGAACTCAGCGATTACACTGGGCGCTGTGGTAGCGCTTTATTAAAAAATTAAGATAAATAAGTCATTTTTTACTGTGGGGCCAATCCTGGCCGTTAGCACGCGCTCAATAAATAGAAACAGTTTCAAAGACTACATTTCATTGACTTTCTAGCGGTATAAATCTGTTTGACTTACAACGGTTGTGTCACATATTCATACCAACATGTATTTAGCGATAGTATTCGGATATTACTAGGTTGCATCGCTTTTAACAGTGAAACGCTTGACTGTGAGACTTAATTAAACTGATTTTGGACTTTGACCTTATAAATGTGATAAATGAGCAAGTTTGACTACAAGAAATAACATTCTTCTTAATTTGACATGATGGCTGGAACTCAGCGATTACACTGGGCGCTGTGGTAGCGCTTTATTAAAAATTAAGATAAATAAATCATTTTGTACTGTGGGTCCAATCCTAGCCGTTAGCTCGCGCTGAAGAAATCGAGACAGTTTCAAAAACTACATTTCATTTACTTTCTAACGGTGTCAATCCGTTTGAGTTACAACGGTTGCGTCACATATTTGTACCAACATGTATTTAGTGATATTTTTCCGATATTACTAAGTTGTATCGCTTTTACCAGTGAAACGATTGACTGTGGGACTTAATTGAACTGATTCTGGAATGTGACCTTATAAATGTGATAAATGAGCCAATTGGTCTCCAAGGAATAACATTCTTCTTAATTTGACTTGATTGCCGAAACTCAGCGGTTACACTTGGCGCTGTGGTAGCGATTTATTTGAAAATTAAGATAAAAAAATCAGTTTTTACTGTGGGACCAATCCTAGCCGTTAGCGCGCTGAAGAAATAGAGACAGTTTCAAATACTATATTTCACTGACATTCTAACGGTGTCAGTCCGTTTGAGTTACAACGGTTGCGTCACACATTCGTTCCAACATGTATTTGGTGATTTTCTTCCAATATTACTAAGTTGTATAGGTTTTAACAGTGAAACGATTTGACTGTGGGAATAAATAGAACTGATTCTGGACTTTGACCTTATAAATGTGATAAATGAGCTAGTTTGACTACAAGAAATAACATTCTTCTTAATTTGACATGATTGCTGGAACTCAGCGATTACACTGGGCGCTGTGGTAGCGCTTTATTAAAAACTTAAGATAAATAAATCATTTTTTACTGTGGGTCCAATCCTAGCCGTTAGCTCGCGCTGAAGAAATAGAGACAGTTTCAAATACTATATTTCACTGACATTCTAACGGTGTCAGTCCGTTTGAGTTACAACGGTTGCAACACATATTCGTACCAACATGTATTTGGTGATTTTCTTCCAATATTACTAAGTTGTATAGGTTTTAACAGTGAAATGATTGACTGTGGGAATAAATAGAACTGATTCTGGACTTTGACCTTATAAATGTCATGAATGAGCTAGTTTGACTACAAGAAATAACATTCTTCTTAATTTGACATGATTGCTGGAACTCAGCGATTACACTGGGCGCTGTAGTAGCGCTTTATTAAAAAATTAAGATAAATAAGTCATTTTTTACTGTGGGGCCAATCCTGGCCGTTAGCACGCGCTCAATAAATAGAAACAGTTTCAAAGACTACATTTCATTGACTTTCTAGCGGTATAAATCTGTTTGACTTACAACGGTTGTGTCACATATTCATACCAACATGTATTTAGCGATAGTATTCGGATATTACTAGGTTGCATCGCTTTTAACAGTGAAACGCTTGACTGTGAGACTTAATTAAACTGATTTTGGACTTTGACCTTATAAATGTGATAAATGAGCTAGTTTGACTACAAGAAATAACATTCTTCTTAATTTGACATGATGGCTGGAACTCAGCGATTACACTGGGCGCTGTGGTAGCGCTTTATTAAAAAATTAAGATAAATAAATCATTTTTTACTGTGGGACCAATCCTAGCCGTTAGCTCGCGCTGAAGAAACAGAGACAGTTTCAAAAACTACATTTCATTTACTTTCTAACGGTGTCAGTCCATTTGAGTTACAACGGTTGCGTCACACATTCGTACCAACATGTATTTGGTGATTTTCTTCCAAAATTACTAAGTTGTATAGGTTTTAACGGTGAAACGATTGACTGTGGGAATAAATAGAACTGATTCTGGACTTTGACCTTATAAATGTGATAAATGAGCTAGTTTGACTACAAGAAATAACATTCTTCTTAATTTGACATGATTGCTGGAACTCAGCGATTACACTGGGCGCTGTGATAGCGCTTTATTAAAAAATTAAGATAAATAAGTCATTTTTTACTGTGGGGCCAATCCTGGCCGTTAGCACACGCGGAATAAATAGAAACAGTTTCAAAGGCTACATTTCATTGACTTTCTAGCGGTATAAATCTGTTTGAGTTACAACGGTTGTGTCACATATTCATACCAACATGTATTTAGCGATAGTATTCGGATATTGCTAGGTTGCATCGCTTTTAACAGTGAAACGCTTGACTGTGAGACTTAATTAAACTGATTTTGGACTTTGACCTTATAAATGTGATAAATGAGCGAGTTTGACTACAAGAAATAACATTCTTCTTAATTTGACATGATGGCTGGAACTCAGCGATTACACTGGGCGCTGTGGTAGCGCTTTATTAAAAAATTAAGATAAATAAATCATTTTTTACTGTGGGTCCAATCCTAGCCGTTAGCTCGCACTGAAGAAATCGAGACAGTTTCAAAAACTACATTTCATTTACTTTCTAACGGTGTCAATCCGTTTGAGTTACAACGGTTGCGTCACATATTTGTACCAACATGTATTTAGTGATATTTTTCCGATATTACTAAGTTGTATCGCTTTTACCAGTGAACCGATTGACTGTGGGACTTAATTGAACTGTTTCTGGAATGTGACCTTATAAATGTGATAAATGAGCCAATTGGTCTCCAAGGAATAACATTCTTCTTAATTTGACTTGATTGCCGAAACTCAGCGGTTACACTTGGCGCCGTGGTAGCGATTTATTTGAAAATTAAGATAAAAAAATCAGTTTTTACTGTGGGACCAATCCTAGCCGTTAGCGCGCTGAAGAAATAGAGACAGTTTCAAATACTATATTTCACTGACATTCTAGCGGTGTCAGTCCGTTTGAGTTACAACGGTTGCGTCACACATTCGTACCAACATGTATTTGGTGATTTTCTTCCAATATTACTAAGTTGTATAGGTTTTAACAGTGAAACGATTTGACTGTGGGAATAAATAGAACTGATTCTGGACTTTGACCTTATAAATGTGATAAATGAGCTAGTTTGACTACAAGAAATAACATTCTTCTTAATTTGACATGATTGCTGGAACTCAGCGCTTACACTGGGCGCTGTGGTAGCGCTTTATTAAAAAATTAAGATAAATAAGTCATTTTTTACTGTGGGGCCAATCCTGGCCGTTAGCGCGCGCTGAATAAATAGAAACAGTTTCAAAGACTACATTTCATTGACTTTCTAGCGGTATAAATCTGTTTGAGTTACAACGGTTGTGTCACATATTCATACCAACATGTATTTAGCGATAGTATTCGGATATTACTAGGTTGCATTGCTTTTAACAGTGAAACGCTTGACTTTGAGACTTAATTAAACTGATTTTGGACTTTGACCTTATAAATGTGATAAATCAGCTAGTTTGACTACAAAAAATAACATTCTTCTTAATTTGACATGATGGCTGGAACTTAGCGATTACACTGGGCGCTGTGGTAGCGCTTTATTAAAAAATTAAGATAAATAAATCATTTTTTACTGTGGGTCCAATCGTAGCCGTTAGCTTGCGCTGAAGAAATAGAGACAGTTTCAAAAACTACATTTCATTTACTTTCTAACGGTGTCAATCCGTTTGTGTTACAACAGTTGCGTCACATATTCGTACCAACATGTATTTAGTGATTTTTTCCGATATTAATAAGTTGTATCGCTTTTACCAGTGAAACGATTGACTGTGGGACTTAATTGAACTGATTCTGGAATGTGTCCTTATAAATGTGATAAATGAGCCAATTGGTCTCCAAGGAATAACATTCTTTTTAATTTGACTTGATTGCCGAAACTCAGCGATTACACTTGGCGCTGTGGTAGCGATTCATTTAAAAATTAAGATAAATAAATGATTTTTTACTGTGGGACCAATCTTAATCGTTAGCTCGGGATAAAGAAATAGAGACAGTTTCAAAAACTACATTTCATTTACTTTCTAACGGTGTCAATCCGTTTGAGTTACAACGGTTGCGTCACATATTCGCACCAACATATATTTAGTGATTTCTTTCCGATATTACTACGTTGTATCGCTTTTACCAGTGAAACGATTGACTGTGGGACTTAATTGAACTGATTCTGGAATGTGTCCTTATAAATGTGATAAATGAGCCAATTGGTCTCCAAGGAATAACATTCTTTTTAATTTGACTTGATTGCCGAAACTCAGCGATTACACTTGGCGCTGTGGTAGCGATTCATTTAAAAATTAAGATAAATAAATAATTTTTTACTGTGGGACCAATCCTAGCCGTTAGCTCGCGCTGAAGAAATAGAGACAGTTTCAAAAACTACATTTCATTTACTTTCTAACGGTGTCAGTCCATTTGAGTTACAACAGTTGCGTCACACATTCGTACCAACATGTATTTGGTGATTTTCTTCCAAAATTACTAAGTTGTATAGGTTTTAACGGTGAAACGATTGACTGTGGGAATAAATAGAACTGATTCTGGACTTTGACCTTATAAATGTGATAAATGAGCTAGTTTGACTACAAGAAATAACATTCTTCTTAATTTGACATGATTGCTGGAACTCAGCGATTACACTGGGCGCTGTGGTAGCGCTTTATTAAAAAATTAAGATAAATAAGTCATTTTTTACTGTGGGGCCAATCCTGGCCGTTAGCACACGCTGAATAAATAGAAACAGTTTCAAAGGCTACATTTCATTGACTTTCTAGCGGTATAAATCTGTTTGAGTTACAACGGTTGTGTCACATATTCATACCAACATGTATTTAGCGATAGTATTCGGATATTGCTAGGTTGCATCGCTTTTAACAGTGAAACACTTGACTGTGAGACTTAATTAAACTGATTTTGGACTTTGACCTTATAAATGCGATAAATGAGCGAGTTTGACTACAAGAAATAACATTCTTCTTAATTTGACATGATGGCTGGAACTCAGCGATTACACTGGGCGCTGTGGTAGCGCTTTATTAAAAAATTAAGATAAATAAATCATTTTTTACTGTGGGTCCAATCCTAGCCGTTAGCTCGCGCTGAAGAAATCGAGACAGTTTCAAAAACTACATTTCATTTACTTTCTAACGGTGTCAATCCGTTTGAGTTACAACGGTTGCGTCACATATTTGTACCAACATGTATTTAGTGATATTTTTCCGATATTACTAAGTTGTATCGCTTTTACCAGTGAAACGATTGACTGTGGGACTTAATTGAACTGATTCTGGAATGTGACCTTATAAATGTGATAAATGAGCCAATTGGTCTCCAAGGAATAACATTCTTCTTAATTTGACTTGATTGCCGAAACTCAGCGGTTACACTTGGCGCCGTGGTAGCGATTTATTTGAAAATTAAGATAAAAAAATCAGTTTTTACTGTGGGACCAATCCTAGCCGTTAGCGCGCTGAAGAAATAGAGACAGTTTCAAATACTATATTTCACTGACATTCTAACGGTGTCAGTCCGTTTGAGTTACAACGGTTGCGTCACACATTCGTACCAACATGTATTTGGTGATTTTCTTCCAATATTACTAAGTTGTATAGGTTTTAACAGTGAAACGATTTGACTGTGGGAATAAATAGAACTGATTCTGGACTTTGACCTTATAAATGTGATAAATGAGCTAGTTTGACTACAAGAAATAACATTCTTCTTAATTTGACATGATGGCTGGAACTTAGCGATTACACTGGGCGCTGTGGTAGCGCTTTATTAAAAAATTAAGATAAATAAATCATTTTTTACTGTGAGTCCAATCGTAGCCGTTAGCTCGCGCTGAAGAAATAGAGACAGTTTCAAAAACTACATTTCATTTACTTTCTAACGGTGTCAATCCGTTTGTGTTACAACAGTTGCGTCACATATTCGTACCAACATGTATTTAGTGATTTTTTCCGATATTAATAAGTTGTATCGCTTTTACCAGTGAAACGATTGACTGTGGGACTTAATTGAACTGATTCTGGAAGGTGACCTTATAAATGTGATAAATGCGCCAATTGGTTTCCAAGGAATAACATTCTTTTTAATTTGACTTGATTGCCGAAACTCAGCGATTACACTTGGCGCTGTGGTAGCGATTCATTTAAAAATTAAGATAAATAAATGATTTTTTACTGTGGGACCAATCTTAGCCGTTAGCTCGCGATGAAGAAATAGAGACAGTTTCAAAAACTACATTTCATTTACTTTCTAACGGTGTCAATCCGTTTGAGTTACAACGGTTGCGTCACATATACGCACCAACATATATTTAGTGATTTCTTTCCGATATTACTACGTTGTATCGCTTTTAACTGTAAAACGATTGACTGTGGGACTTAATTGAACTGATTCTGGAATGTGACCTTATAAATGTGATAAATGAGCCAATTGGTCTCCAAGGAATAACATTCTTCTTAATTTGACTTGATTGCCGAAACTCAGGGATTACACTTGGCGCTGTGGTAGCGATTCATTTAAAAATTAATATAAATAAATGATTTTTTGCTGTGGGACCAATCCTAGCCGTTAGCGCGCTGAAGAAATAGAGACAGTTTCAAAAACTACATTTCATTTACTTTCTAACGGTGTCAATCCGTTTGAGTTACAACGGTTGCGTCACACATTCGTACCAACATGTATTTGGTGATTTTCTTCCAATATTACTACGTTGTATCGCTTTTAACTGTAAAACGATTGACTGTGGGACTTAATTGAACTGATTCTGGAATGTGACCTTATAAATGTGATAAATGAGCCAATTGGTCTCCAAGGAATAACATTCTTCTTAATTTAACTTGATTGCCGAAACTCAGCGATTACACTTGGCGCTGTGGTAGCGATTCATTTAAAAATTAAGATAAATAAATGATTTTTTACTGTGGGACCAATCTTAGCCGTTAGCTCGCGATGAAGAAATAGAGACAGTTTCAAAAACTACATTTCATTTACTTTCTAACGGTGTCAATCCGTTTGAGTTACAACGGTTGCGTCACATATACGCACCAACATATATTTAGTGATTTCTTTCCGATATTACCACGTTGTATCGCTTTTAACTGTAAAACGATTGACTGTGGGACTTAATTGAACTGATTCTGGAATGTGACCTTATAAATGTGATAAATGAGCCAATTGGTCTCCAAGGAATAACATTCTTCTTAATTTGACTTGATTGCCGAAACTCAGGGATTACACTTGGCGCTGTGGTAGCGATTCATTTAAAAATTAATATAAATAAATGATTTTTTGCTGTGGGACCAATCCTAGCCGTTAGCTCGCGCTGAAGAAATAGAGACAGTTTCAAAAACTACATTTCATTTACTTTCTAACGGTGTCAATCCGTTTGAGTTACAACGGTTGCGTCACACATTCGTACCAACATGTATTTGGTGATTTTCTTCCAATATTACTAAGTTGTATAGGTTTTAACAGTGAAACGATTTGACTCCGGGAATAAATAGAACTGATTCTGGACTTTGACCTTATAAATGTGATAAATGAGCTAGTTTGACTACAAGAAATAACATTCTTCTTAATTTGACATGATTGCTGGAACTCAGCGATTACACTAAGCGCTGTGGTAGCGCTTTATTAAAAAATTAAGATAAATAAGTCATTTTTTACTGTGGGGCCAATCCTGGCCGTTAGCGCGCGCTGAGTAAATAGAAACAGTTTCAAAGACTACATTTCATTGACTTTCTAGCGGTATAAATCTGTTTGAGTTACAACGGTTGTGTCACATATTCATACCAACATGTATTTAGCGATAGTATTCGGATATTACTAGGTTGCATCGCTTTTAACAGTGAAACGCTTGACTGTGAGACTTAATTAAACTGATTTTGGACTTTGACCTTATAAATGTGATAAATGAGCTAGTTTGACTACAAGAAATAACATTCTTCTTAATTTGACATGATGGCTGGAACTTAGCGATTACACTGGGCGCTGTGGTAGCGCTTTATTAAAAAATTAAGATAAATAAATCATTTTTTACTGTGGGTCCAATCCTAGCCGTTAGCTCGCGCTGAAGAAATAGAGACAGTTTCAAAAACTACATTTCATTTACTTTCTAACGGTGTCAATCCGTTTGAGTTACAACAGTTGCGTCACATATTCGTACCAACATGTATTTAGTGATTTTTTTCCGTTATTACTAAGTTGTATCGCTTTTACCAGTGAAACGATTGACTGTGGGACTTAATTGAACTGATTCTGGAATGTGACCTTATAAATGTGATAAATGAGCCAATTGGTCTCCAAGGAATAACATTCTTTTTAATTTGACTTGATTGCCGAAACTCAGCGATTACACTTGGCGCTGTGGTAGCGATTCATTTAAAAATTAAGATAAATAAATGATTTTTTACTGTGGGACCAATTTTAGCCGTTAGCTCGCGCTGAAGAAATAGAGACAGTTTCAAAAACTACATTTCATTTACTTTCTAACGGTGTCAATCCGTTTGAGTTACAACGGTTGCGTCACATATTCGTACCAACATATATTTAGTGATTTCTTTCCGATATTACTAAGTTGTATCGCTTTTAACTGTAAAACGATTGACTGTGGGACTTAATTGAACTGATTCTGGAATGTGACCTTATAAATGTGATAAATGAGCCAATTGGTCTCCAAGGAATAACATTCTTCTTAATTTGACTTGATTGCCGAAACTCAGCGATTACACTTGGCGCTGTGGTAGCGATTTATTTAAAAATTAAGATAAAATAATCAGTTTTTACTGTGGGACCAATCCTAGCCGTTAGCGCGCTGAAGAAATAGAGACAGTTTCAAAAACTACATTTCATTTACTTTCTAACGGTGTCAATCCGTTTGAGTTACAGCAGTTGCGTCACACATTCGTACCAACATGTATTTGGTGATTTTCTTCCAATATTACTAAGTTGTATAGGTTTTAACAGTGAAACGATTTGACACCGGGAATAAATAGAACTGATTCTGGACTTTGACCTTATAAATGTGATAAATGAGCTAGTTTGACTACAAGAAATAACATTCTTCTTAATTTGACATGATTGCTGGAACTCAGCGATTACACTGAGCGCTGTGGTAGCGATTCATTTAAAAATTAAGATAAATAAATGATTTTTTACTGTGGGACCAATTTTAGCCGTTAGCTCGCGCTGAAGAAATAGAGACAGTTTCAAAAACTACATTTCATTTACTTTCTAAAGGTGTCAATCCGTTTGAGTTACAACGGTTGCGTCACATATTCGTACCAACATATATTTAGTGATTTCTTTCCGATATTACTAAGTTGTATCGCTTTTAACTGTAAAACGATTGACTGTGGGACTTAATTGAACTGATTCTGGAATGTGACCTTATAAATGTGATAAATGAGCCAATTGGTCTCCAAGGAATAACATTCTTCTTAATTTGACTTGATTGCTGAAACTCAGGGATTACACTTGGCGCTGTGGTAGCGATTCATTTAAAAATTAAGATAAATAAATGATTTTTTACTGTGGGATCAATCCTAGCCGTTAGCTCGCGCTGAAGAAATAGAGACAGTTTCAAAAACTACATTTCATTTACTTTCTAACGGTGTCAATCCGTTTGAGTTACAACAGTTGCGTCACATATTCGTACCAACATATATTTAGTGATTTTTTTCCGATATTAATAAGTTGTATAGCTTTTAACAGTGAAACGATTGACTGTGGGAATAAATAGAATTGATTCTGGAATGTGACCTTATAAATGTGATAAATGAGCCAATTGGTCTCCAAGGAATAACATTCTTCTTAATTTGACTTGATTGCCGAAACTCAGGGATTATACTTGGCGCTGTGGTAACGATTCATTTAAAAATTAAGATAAAAAAATCAGTTTTTACTGTGGGACCAATCCTAGCCATTAGCGCGCTGAAGAAATAGAGACAGTTTCAAATACTACATTTCACTGACTTTCTAACGGTGTCAGTCCGTTTGAGTTACAACGGTTGCGTCACACATTCGTACCAGCATGTATTTGGTGATTTTCTTTCAATATTACTAAGTTGTATATCTTTTAACAGTGAAACGATTGACTGTGGGAATAAATAGAAGTGATTCTGGACTTTGACCTGATAAATGTGATAAATGAGCTAGTTTGACTACAAGAAATAACATTTTTCTTAATTTGAAATGATTGCTGGAACTCAGCGATTACATTTGGCGCTGTGGTAGCGATTCATTTACAAATTAAGATAAAAAAATCAGTTTTCACTGTGGAACCAATCCTAGCCGTTTGCGCGCGCTGAAGAAATAGAGATAGTTTCAAATACTACATTTCACTGACTTTCTAACGGTGTCAGTCCGTTTGAGTTACAACGGTTGCGTCACATATTCGTACCAACATGTATTTAGCGATAGTATTCGGATATTGCTAGGTTGCATCGCTTTTAACAGTGAAACGCTTGACTGTGGGGCTTAATTGAACTGATTCTGGAATGTGACCTTATAAATGTGATAAATGAGCCAATCGGTCTCCAAGGAATAACATTCTTCTTAATTTGACTTGATTGCCGAAACTCAGCGATTACACTTGGCGCTATGGTAGCGATTCATTTAAAAATTAGGATAAAAAATCAGTTTTTAATGTGGGACCAATCCTAGCCGTTAGCGCGCTGAAGAAATAGAGACAGTTTCAAAAACTACATTTCATTTACTCTCTAACGGTGTCAATCCGTTTGAGTTACAACAGTTGCGTCACATATTCGTACCACCATGTATTTAGTGATTTTCTTCCGATATTACTAAGTTGTATTGCTTTTAACAGTGAAACGATTGACTGTGGAAATTAACAGAACTGATTCTGGACTGCGACCTTATAAATGTGATAAATGAGACAATTGGTCTCCAAGGAATAACATTCTTCTTAATTTGACATGATTGCTGGAATTCATCGATTACATTAGGCTCTGTGGTAGCGCTTTATTTAAAATTTGGATAAATAAGTCTTTTCTCACTGTGGAACCAATCCTGGCCGTTAGCACGCGCTAAATAAATAGGAACTGTTCGAAAGACTACATTTCATTGACTTTCTAGCGGTATAAATCCGTTTGAGTTACAACAGTTGCGTCACATATTCGTACCAAGATGTAATTAGCCATAGTATTCTTATATTACTAGGTTGCATCGCTTTTAACAGTGAAACGCTTGACTGTGGGACTTAATTGAACTGATTTTAGACTTTGACTTTATAAATGTGATAAATGAGCCAGTTTGACTACAAGAAATAACATTCTTCTTAATTTGACATGATTGCTGGAACTCAGGGATTACACTGGGCGCTGTGGTAGCGCTTTATTAAAAAATAAAGATAAATAAATTATTTTTTACTGTGGGAGCAATCCTAGCCGTTAGCTCGCGCTGAAGAAATAGAGACAGTTTCAAAAACTACATTTCATTTACTTTCTAACGGTGTCAATCCGTTTGAGTTACAACGGTTGCGTCACATATTCGTACTAACATGTATTTATTGACTTTTTTCCGATATTACTAAGTTGTATCGCTTTTAACAGTGAAACGATTGACTGTGGGACTTAATTGAACTGATTCTGGACTGTGACCTTATAAATGTGATAAATGAGCCAATTGGTGTCCAAAGAATAACATTCTTCTTAATTTGACATGATTGCTGGAATTCAGCGATTACTTTAGGCTCTGTGGTAGCGCTTTATTTAAAAATTTAGATGATTAAGTATTTTCTTACTGTGGGACCAATCCTGGCCGTTAGCACGCACTGAATAAATAGGAACAGTTCCAAAGACTACATTTCATTGACTTTCTAGCGGTATAAGTCCATTTGTGTTACAACGGTTCTGTCACATATTCGTACCAACATGTACTTAGCGATAGTATTCGAATATTACTAGGTTGCATCTCTTTTAACAGTGAAACGCGTGACTGTGGGACTTAATTGAACTGATTTAGGATTTTGACCTTGTAAATGCGATAAAAGAGCCAGTTTGACTACAAGAAATAACATTCTTCTTAATTTGACATGGTTGCTGGAACTCAGCGATTACACTGGTCACTGTGGTAGCGCTTTATTACAAAATTAAGATAAACAAGTCATTTTTTACTGCGGGACCAATCCTAGTCGTTGGTTCGCGCTGAAGAAATAGAGACAGTTTCAAAAACTACATTTCATTTACTTTCTAACGGTCAATCCGTTTGCGTTACAACAGTTGCGTCACATATTCGTACCACCATGTATTTAGTGATTTTCTTCCGATATTAGTAAGTTGTATTGCTTTTAACAGTGAAACGATTGACTGTGGAAATTAACAGAACTGATTCTGGACTGCGACCTTATAAATGTGATAAATGAGACAATTGGTCTCCAAGGAATAACATTCTTCTTAATTTGACATGATTGCTGGAATTCATCGATTACATTAGGCTCTGTGGTAGCGCTTTATTTAAAATTTAGATAAATAAGTCTTTTCTCACTGTGGAACCAATCCTGGCCGTTAGCACGCGCTAAATAAATAGGAACAGTTCGAAAGACTACTTTTCATTGACTTTCTAGCGGTATAAATCCGTTTGAGTTACAACAGTTGCGTCACATATTCGTACCAACATGTAATTAGCCATAGTATTCTTATATTACTAAGTTGTATCGCTTTTAACAGTGAAACGATTGACTGTGGGACTTAATTGAACTGATTCTGGAATGTGACCTTATAAATGTGATAAATGAGCCAATTGGTCTCCAAGGAATAACATTCTTCTTAATTTGACATGATTGCCGAAACTCAGCGATTACACTTGGCGCTGTGGTAGCGATTCATTTAAAAATTAAGATAAAAAAATCAGTTTTTACTGTGGGACCAATCCTAGCCGTTAGCGCGCTGAAGAAATAGAGACAGTTTCAAATACTACATTTCACTGACTTTCTACCGGTGTCAGTCCGTTTGAGTTACAACGGTTGCGTCACACATTCGTACCAACATGTATTTCGTGATTTTCTTCCAATATTACTAAGTTGTATAGCTTTTAACAGTGAAATGATTGACTGTGGGAATAAATAGAACTGATTCTGGACTTTGAGCTTATAAATGTGATAAATGAGCTAGTTTGACTACAAGAAATAACATTCTTCTTAATTTGACATGATTGCTGGAACTCAGCGATTACACTGGGCGCTGTGGTAGCGCTTTATTAAAAAATAAAGATAAATAAATGATTTTTTACTGTGGGAGCAATCCTAGCTGTTAGCTCGCGCTGAAGAAATAGAGACAGTTTCAAAAACTACATTTCATTTACTTTCTAACGGTGTCAATCCGTTTGAGTTACAACTGTTGCGTCACATATTCGTACTAACATGTATTTAGTGACTTTTTTCCGATATTACTAAGTTGTATCGCTTTTAACAGTGAAACGATTGACTGTGGGACTTAATTGAACTGATACTGGAATGTGACCTTATAAATGTGATAAATGAGCCAATTGGTCTCCAAGGAATAACATTCTTCTTAATTTGACTTGATTGCTGAAACTCAGCGATTACACTTGGCGCTGTGGTAGCGATTCATTTAAAAATTAAGATAAAAAAATCAGTTTTTACTGTGGAACCAATCCTAGCCGTTAGCGCGCTGAAGAAATAGAGACAGTTTCAAATACTACATTTCACTGACTTTCTACCGGTGTCAGTCCGTTTGAGTTACAACGGTTGCGTCACACATTCGTACCAACATGTATTTGGTGATTTTCTTCCAATATTACTAAGTTGTATAGCTTTTAACAGTGAAATGATTGACTGTGGGAATAAATAGAACTGATTCTGGACTTTGAGCTTATAAATGTGATAAATGAGCTAGTTTGACTACAAGAAATAACATTCTTCTTAATTTGACATGATTGCTGGAACTCAGCGATTACACTGGGCGCTGTGGTAGCGCTTTATTAAAAAATTAAGATAAATAAATCATTTTTTACTGTGGGACCAATCCTAGCCGTTAGCTCGCGCTGAAGAAATAGAGACAGTTTCAAAAACTACATTTCATTTACTTTCTAACGGTGTCAATCCGTTTGAGTTACAACTGTTGCATCACATATTCGTACCAACATGTATTTAGTGATTTTTTTCCGATATTACTAAGTTGTATCGCTTTTACCAGTGAAACGATTGACTGTGGGACTT
Source organism: Hydractinia symbiolongicarpus (assembly GCF_029227915.1). Taxonomy (NCBI): domain Eukaryota; kingdom Metazoa; phylum Cnidaria; class Hydrozoa; order Anthoathecata; family Hydractiniidae; genus Hydractinia; species Hydractinia symbiolongicarpus. The sequence continues at coordinate 29,312,060 of NC_079884.1, forward strand.
AATTGAACTGATTCTGGAATGTGACCTTATAAATGTGATACATCAGCCAGTTTGACTACAAGGAATAACATTCTTCTTAATTTGACTTGATTGCTGGAACTCAGCGATTACACTTGGCGCTGTGGTAGCGATTCATTTAAAAATTAAGATAAAAAAATCAGTTTTTACTGTGGGAACAATCCTAGCCGTTAGCGCGCTGAAGAAATAGAGACAGTTTCAAGTACTACATTTCATTGACTTTCTAGCGGTATAAATCTGTTTGAGTTACAATGGTTGTGTCACATATTCATACCAACATGTATTTAGCGATAGTATTCGGATATTACTAGGTTGCATCGATTTTAACAGTGAAACGCTTGACTGTGAGACTTAATTAAACTGATTTTGGACTTTGACCTTATAAATGTGATAAATGAGCTAGTTTGACTACAAGAAATAACATTCTTCTTAATTTGACATGATTGCTGGAACTCAGCGATTACACTGGGCGCTGTGGTAGCGCTTTATTAAAAAATTAAGATAAATAAGTCATTTTTTACTGTGGGACCAATGCTGGCCTTAGCACGCGCTGAATAAATAGGAACAGTTTCAAAGACTACATTTCATTGCCTTTCTAGCGGTATAAATCTGTTTGAGTTACAACGGTTGTGTCACATATTCATACCAACATGTATTTAGCGATAGTATTCGGATATTACCAGGTTGCATCGCTTTTAACAGTGAAACGCTTTACTGTGAGACTTAATTAAACTGATTTTGGACTTTGACCTTATAAATGTAATAAATGAGCTAATTTGACTACAAGAAATAACATTCTTCTTAATTTGACATGATTGGTGGAACTCAGCGATTACACTGGGCGCTGTGGTAGCGCTTTATTAAAAAATTAAGATAAATAAGTCATTTTTTACTGTGGGACCAATCCTGGCCGTTAGCTCACACTGAAGAAATAGAGACAGTTTCAAAAACTACATTTCATTTACTTTCTAACGGTGTCAATCCGTTTGAGTTACAACAGTTGCGTCACATATTCGTACAACCATGTATTTAGTGATTTTCTTCCGATATTACTAAGTTGTATTGCTTTTAACAGTGAAACGATTGACTGTGGAAATTAACAGAACTGATTCTGGACTGCGACCTTATAAATGTGATAAATGAGCCAATTGGTCTCCAAGGAATAACATTCTTCTTAATTTGGCATGATTGCTGGAATTCATCGATTACATTAGGCTCTGTGGTAGCGCTTTATTTAAAAATTTAGATAAATAAGTCTTTTCTCACTGTGGAACCAATCCTGGCCGTTAGCACGCGCTAAATAAATAGGAACAGTTCGAAAGACTACATTTCATTGACTTTCTAGCGGTATAAATCCGTTTCAGTTACAACGGTTGCGTCACATATTCGTACCAACATGTATTTAGCCATAGTATTCCGATATTACTAGGTTGCATCGCTTTTAACAGTGAAACGCTTGACTGTGGGACTTAATTGACCTGATTTTGGACTTTGACTTTATAAATGTGATAAATCAGCCAGTTTGACTACAAGGAATAACATTCCTCTTAATTTGACATGATGGCTGGAACTCAGCGATTACACTGGGCGCTGTGGTAGCGCTTTATTAAAAAAATAAGATAAATAAATCATTTTTTACTGTGGGACCAATCCTAGCCGTTAGCGCGCTGAAGAAATAGAGACAGTTTCAAAAACTACATTTCATTTACTTTCTAACGGTGTCAATCCGTTTGAGTTACAACAGTTGCGTCACATATTCGTACAACCATGTATTTAGTGATTTTCTTCCGATATTACTAAGTTGTATTGCTTTTAACAGTGAAACGATTGACTGTGGAAATTAACAGAACTGATTCTGGACTGCGACCTTATAAATGTGATAAATGAGCCAATTGGTCTCCAAGGAATAACATTCTTCTTAATTTGGCATGATTGCTGGAATTCATCGATTACATTAGGCTCTGTGGTAGCGCTTTATTTAAAAATTTAGATAAATAAGTCTTTTCTCACTGTGGAACCAATCCTGGCCGTTAGCACGCGCTAAATAAATAGGAACAGTTCGAAAGACTACATTTCATTGACTTTCTAGCGGTATAAATCCGTTTCAGTTACAACGGTTGCGTCACATATTCGTACCAACATGTATTTAGCCATAGTATTCCGATATTACTAGGTTGCATCGCTTTTAACAGTGAAACGCTTGACTGTGGGACTTAATTGACCTGATTTTGGACTTTGACTTTATAAATGTGATAAATCAGCCAGTTTGACTACAAGGAATAACATTCCTCTTAATTTGACATGATGGCTGGAACTCAGCGATTACACTGGGCGCTGTGGTAGCGCTTTATTAAAAAAATAAGATAAATAAATCATTTTTTACTGTGGGACCAATCCTAGCCGTTAGCGCGCTGAAGAAATAGAGACAGTTTCAAAAACTACATTTCATTTACTTTCTAACGGTGTCCATCCGTTTGAGTTACAACGGTTGCGTCAGATATTCAAACCAACATGTATTTAGCGATAGTATTCGGATAATACTAGGTTGCATCGCTTTTATCAGTGAAACATTTGACTGAGGGACTTAATTGAACTGACTTTGGACTTTGACCTTATAAATGTGATAAATGAGCCAGTTTGACTACAAGAAATAACATTCTTATTAATCTGACATTATTGCTGGAACTCAGCGACTACACTGGGCGCTGTGGTAGCGTTTTATTTAAAAATTAAGATAAATAAGTCTTTTTTTACTGTGGGACCAATCCTAGTCGTTAGTTCGCGCTGAAGAAATAGAGACAGTTTCAAATACTACATTTTCACTGATTAAAAATTTAGATAAATAAGTCTTTTTTTACTGTGGGACCAATCCTGTCCGTTAGCACGCGCTGAATAAATAGGAACAGTTTCAAAGACTACATTTCATTGACTTTCTGGCGGTATGAATCCGTTTGAGTTACAACGGTTGTGTCACATATTCGTACCAACATGTATTTAGCGACAGTATTCGGATAATACTAGGTTGCATCGCTTTTAACAGTGAAACATTTGACTGTGGGACTTAATTGAACTGACTTTGGACTTTGACCTTATAAATGTGATAAATGAGCCAGTTTGACTACAAGAAATAACATTCTTATTAATCTGACATGATTGCTGGAACTCAGCGACTACACTGGGCGCTGTGGTAGCGTTTTATTTGAAAATTAAGATAAATAAATCTTTTTTTACTTTGGGACCATTCCTAGCCGTTAGTTCGCGCTGAAGAAATAGAGACAGTTTTAAATACTACATTTCACTGATTTTCTAACGGTGTCAGTCCGTTTGAGTTACAACGGTTGCGTCACATATTCGTACCAACATGTATTTAACGATAGTTTTCGGATATTACTAGGTTGCATCGCTTATAACAGTGAAACGCTTGACTGTGGGACTTATTTGAACTGATTTTGGACTTTGACCTTATAAATGTGATAAATGAGCCAGTTTGACTACAAGAAATAACATTTTTCTTAATTTGACATGATTGCTGGAACCCAGCGATTGCACTGGGCGCTGTGCTAGCGCTTTATTAAAAAATTAAGATAAATAAGTCATTTTTTACTGTGGGACCAATCCTAGCCGTTAGCTCGCGCTGAAGAAAGAAAGACAGTTTCAATAACTACATTTCATTTACTTTCTAACGGTGTCAATCTTAATTGAACTAACTTTGGACTATGACCTGATAAATGTAAAAAATGGGACAATTGGTCTCCAAGAAATAACATTCTTCTTAATTTGACATGATTGCTGGAACTCAGCGATTACACTGGGCGCTGTGGTAGCGCTTTATTAAAAAATTAAGATAAATAAGTCATTTTTTACTGTGGGACCAATGCTGGCCGTTAGCACGCGCTGAATAAATAGGAACAGTTTCAAAAACTACATTTCATTGCCTTTCTAGCGGTATAAATCTGTTTGAGTTACAACGGTTGTGTCACATATTCATACCAACATGTATTTAGCGATAGTATTCGGATATTACCAGGTTGCATCGCTTTTAACAGTGAAACGCTTTACTGTGAGACTTAATTAAACTGATTTTGGACTTTGACCTTATAAATGTGATAAATGAGCTAGTTTGACTACAAGAAATAACATTCTTCTTAATTTGACATGATTGCTGGAACTCAGCGATTACACTGGGCGCTGTGGTAGCGATTCATTTAAAAATTAAGATAAAAAAATCAGTTTTTACTGTGGGAACAATCCTAGCCGTTAGCGCGCTGAAGAAATAGAGACAGTTTCAAGTACTACATTTCATTGACTTTCTAGCGGTATAAATCTGTTTGAGTTACAATGGTTGTGTCACATATTCATACCAACATGTATTTAGCGATAGTATTCGGATATTACTAGGTTGCATCGATTTTAACAGTGAAACGCTTGACTGTGAGACTTAATTAAACTGATTTTGGACTTTGACCTTATAAATGTGATAAATGAGCTAGTTTGACTACAAGAAATAACATTCTTCTTAATTTGACATGATTGCTGGAACTCAGCGATTACACTGGGCGCTGTGGTAGCGCTTTATTAAAAAATTAAGATAAATAAGTCATTTTTTACTGTGGGACCAATGCTGGCCTTAGCACGCGCTGAATAAATAGGAACAGTTTCAAAGACTACATTTCATTGCCTTTCTAGCGGTATAAATCTGTTTGAGTTACAACGGTTGTGTCACATATTCATACCAACATGTATTTAGCGATAGTATTCGGATATTACCAGGTTGCATCGCTTTTAACAGTGAAACGCTTTACTGTGAGACTTAATTAAACTGATTTTGGACTTTGACCTTATAAATGTAATAAATGAGCTAATTTGACTACAAGAAATAACATTCTTCTTAATTTGACATGATTGCTGGAACTCAGCGATTACACTGGGCGCTGTGGTAGCGCTTTATTAAAAAATTAAGATAAATAAGTCATTTTTTACTGTGGGACCAATCCTGGCCGTTAGCTCACACTGAAGAAATAGAGACAGTTTCAAAAACTACATTTCATTTACTTTCTAACGGTGTCAATCCGTTTGAGTTACAACAGTTGCGTCACATATTCGTACAACCATGTATTTAGTGATTTTCTTCCGATATTACTAAGTTGTATTGCTTTTAACAGTGAAACGATTGACTGTGGAAATTAACAGAACTGATTCTGGACTGCGACCTTATAAATGTGATAAATGAGCCAATTGGTCTCCAAGGAATAACATTCTTCTTAATTTGGCATGATTGCTGGAATTCATCGATTACATTAGGCTCTGTGGTAGCGCTTTATTTAAAAATTTAGATAAATAAGTCTTTTCTCACTGTGGAACCAATCCTGGCCGTTAGCACGCGCTAAATAAATAGGAACAGTTCGAAAGACTACATTTCATTGACTTTCTAGCGGTATAAATCCGTTTCAGTTACAACGGTTGCGTCACATATTCGTACCAACATGTATTTAGCCATAGTATTCCGATATTACTAGGTTGCATCGCTTTTAACAGTGAAACGCTTGACTGTGGGACTTAATTGACCTGATTTTGGACTTTGACTTTATAAATGTGATAAATCAGCCAGTTTGACTACAAGGAATAACATTCCTCTTAATTTGACATGATGGCTGGAACTCAGCGATTACACTGGGCGCTGTGGTAGCGCTTTATTAAAAAAATAAGATAAATAAATCATTTTTTACTGTGGGACCAATCCTAGCCGTTAGCGCGCTGAAGAAATAGAGACAGTTTCAAAAACTACATTTCATTTACTTTCTAACGGTGTCAATCCGTTTGAGTTACAACGGTTGCGTCAGATATTCAAACCAACATGTATTTAGCGATAGTATTCGGATAATACTAGGTTGCATCGCTTTTATCAGTGAAACATTTGACTGAGGGACTTAATTGAACTGACTTTGGACTTTGACCTTATAAATGTGATAAATGAGCCAGTTTGACTACAAGAAATAACATTCTTATTAATCTGACATTATTGCTGGAACTCAGCGACTACACTGGGCGCTGTGGTAGCGTTTTATTTAAAAATTAAGATAAATAAGTCTTTTTTTACTATGGGACCAATCCTAGTCGTTAGTTCGCGCTGAAGAAATAGAGACAGTTTCAAATACTACATTTTCACTGATTAAAAATTTAGATAAATAAGTCTTTTTTTACTGTGGGACCAATCCTGTCCGTTAGCACGCGCTGAATAAATAGGAACAGTTTCAAAGACTACATTTCATTGACTTTCTGGCGGTATGAATCCGTTTGAGTTACAACGGTTGTGTCACATATTCGTACCAACATGTATTTAGCGACAGTATTCGGATAATACTAGGTTGCATCGCTTTTAACAGTGAAACATTTGACTGTGGGACTTAATTGAACTGACTTTGGACTTTGACCTTATAAATGTGATAAATGAGCCAGTTTGACTACAAGAAATAACATTCTTATTAATCTGACATGATTGCTGGAACTCAGCGACTACACTGGGCGCTGTGGTAGCGTTTTATTTGAAAATTAAGATAAATAAATCTTTTTTTACTTTGGGACCATTCCTAGCCGTTAGTTCGCGCTGAAGAAATAGAGACAGTTTTAAATACTACATTTCACTGATTTTCTAACGGTGTCAGTCCGTTTGAGTTACAACGGTTGCGTCACATATTCGTACCAACATGTATTTAACGATAGTTTTCGGATATTACTAGGTTGCATCGCTTATAACAGTGAAACGCTTGACTGTGGGACTTATTTGAACTGATTTTGGACTTTGACCTTATAAATGTGATAAATGAGCCAGTTTGACTACAAGAAATAACATTTTTCTTAATTTGACATGATTGCTGGAACCCAGCGATTGCACTGGGCGCTGTGCTAGCGCTTTATTAAAAAATTAAGATAAATAAGTCATTTTTTACTGTGGGACCAATCCTAGCCGTTAGCTCGCGCTGAAGAAAGAAAGACAGTTTCAATAACTACATTTCATTTACTTTCTAACGGTGTCAATCTTAATTGAACTAACTTTGGACTATGACCTGATAAATGTAAAAAATGGGACAATTGGTCTCCAAGAAATAACATTCTTCTTAATTTGACATGATTGCTGGAACTCAGCGATTACACTGGGCGCTGTGGTAGCGCTTTATTAAAAAATTAAGATAAATAAGTCATTTTTTACTGTGGGACCAATGCTGGCCGTTAGCACGCGCTGAATAAATAGGAACAGTTTCAAAAACTACATTTCATTGCCTTTCTAGCGGTATAAATCTGTTTGAGTTACAACGGTTGTGTCACATATTCATACCAACATGTATTTAGCGATAGTATTCGGATATTACCAGGTTGCATCGCTTTTAACAGTGAAACGCTTTACTGTGAGACTTAATTAAACTGATTTTGGACTTTGACCTTATAAATGTGATAAATGAGCTAGTTTGACTACAAGAAATAACATTCTTCTTAATTTGACATGATTGCTGGAACTCAGCGATTACACTGGGCGCTGTGGTAGCGCTTTATTAAAAAATTAAGATAAATAAGTCATTTTTTACTGTGGGACCAATCCTGGCCGTTAGCTCACACTGAAGAAATAGAGACAGTTTCAAAAACTACATTTCATTTACTTTCTAACGGTGTCAATCCGTTTGAGTTACAACAGTTGCGTCACATATTCGTACCACCATGTATTTAGTGATTTTCTTCCGATATTACTAAGTTGTATTGCTTTTAACAGTGAAACGATTGACTGTGGAAATTAACAGAACTGATTCTGGACTGCGACCTTATAAATGTGATAAATGAGCCAATTGGTCTCCAAGGAATAACATTCTTCTTAATTTGGCATGATTGCTGGAATTCATCGATTACATTAGGCTCTGTGGTAGCGCTTTATTAAAAAATTAAGATAAATAAGTCATTTTTTACTGTGGGACCAATCCTGGCCGTTAGCTCACACTGAAGAAATAGAGACAGTTTTAAATACTACATTTCACTGATTTTCTAACGGTGTCAGTCCGTTTGAGTTACAACGGTTGCGTCACATATTCGTACCAACATGTATTTAACGATAGTTTTCGGATATTACTAGGTTGCATCGCTTATAACAGTGAACCGCTTGACTGTGGGACTTATTTGAACTGATTTTGGACTTTGAACTTATAAATGTGATAAATGAGCCAGTTTGACTACAAGAAATAACATTCTTATTAATCTGACATGATTGCTGGAACTCAGCGATTACACTGGGCGCTGTGGTAGCGTTTTATTTAAAAGTTAAGATAAATAAGTATTTTTTTACTGTGGGACCAATCCTAGCCGTTAGTTCGCGCTAAAGAAGTAGAGACCGTTTCAAATACTACATTTCACTGACTTTCTAACGGTGTCACTCCGTTTGAATTACAACGGTTGCGTCCCATTTTCGTACCAACATGTATTTAGCGATAGTTTTCGGATATTACTAGGTTGCATCGCTTTTAAAAGTGAAACGCTTGACTGTGGGACTTATTTGAACTGATTTTGGACTTTGACCTTATAAATGTGATAAATGAGCCAGTTTGACTACAAGAAATAACATTTTTCTTAATTTGACATGATTGCTGGAACCAAGCGATTGCACTGGGCGCTGTGCTAGCGCTTTATTAAAAAATTAAGATAAATAAGTCATTTTTTACTGTGGGACCAATCCTAGCCGTTAGCTCGCGCTGAAGAAAGAAAGACAGTTTCAATAACTACATTTCATTTACTTTCTAACGGTGTCAATCTTAATTGAACTAACTTTGGACTATGACCTGATAAATGTAAAAAATGGGACAATTGGTCTCCAAGAAATAACATTCTTCTTAATTTGACATGATTGCTGGAACTCAGCGATTACACTGGGCCCTGTGGTAGCGCTTTATTAAAAAATTAAGATAAATAAGTCATTTTTTACTGTGGGACCAATGCTGGCCGTTAGCACGCGCTGAATAAATAGGAACAGTTTCAAAAACTACATTTCATTGCCTTTCTAGCGGTATAAATCTGTTTGAGTTACAACGGTTGTGTCACATATTCATACCAACATGTATTTAGCGATAGTATTCGGATATTACCAGGTTGCATCGCTTTTAACAGTGAAACGCTTTACTGTGAGACTTAATTAAACTGATTTTGGACTTTGACCTTATAAATGTGATAAATGAGCTAGTTTGACTACAAGAAATAACATTCTTCTTAATTTGACATGATTGCTGGAACTCAGCGATTACACTGGGCGCTGTGGTAGCGCTTTATTAAAAAATTAAGATAAATAAGTCATTTTTTACTGTGGGACCAATCCTGGCCGTTAGCTCACACTGAAGAAATAGAGACAGTTTCAAAAACTACATTTCATTTACTTTCTAACGGTGTCAATCCGTTTGAGTTACAACAGTTGCGTCACATATTCGTACCACCATGTATTTAGTGATTTTCTTCCGATATTACTAAGTTGTATTGCTTTTAACAGTGAAACGATTGACTGTGGAAATTAACAGAACTGATTCTGGACTGCGACCTTATAAATGTGATAAATGAGCCAATTGGTCTCCAAGGAATAACATTCTTCTTAATTTGGCATGATTGCTGGAATTCATCGATTACATTAGGCTCTGTGGTAGCGCTTTATTTAAAAATTTAGATAAATAAGTCTTTTCTCACTGTGGAACCAATCCTGGCCGTTAGCACGCGCTAAATAAATAGGAACAGTTCGAAAGACTACATTTCATTGACTTTCTAGCGGTATAAATCCGTTTCAGTTACAACGGTTGCGCCACATATTCGTACCAACATGTATTTAGCCATAGTATTCCGATATTACTAGGTTGCATCGCTTTTAACAGTGAAACGCTTGACTGTGGGACTTAATTGAACTGATTTTGGACTTTGACTTTATAAATGTGATAAATCAGCCAGTTTGACTACAAGGAATAACATTCCTCTTAATTTGACATGATGGCTGGAACTCAGCGATTACACTGGGCGCTGTGGTAGCGCTTTATTAAAAAAATAAGATAAATAAATCATTTTTTACTGTGGGACCAATCCTAGCCGTTAGCGCGCTGAAGAAATAGAGGCAGTTTCAAAAACTACATTTCATTTACTTTCTAACGGTGTCAATCCGTTTGAGTTACAACGGTTGCGTCAGATATTCAAACCAACATGTATTTAGCGATAGTATTCGGATAATACTAGGTTGCATCGCTTTTATCAGTGAAACATTTAACTGAGGGACTTAATTGAACTGACTTTGGACTGTGACCTGATAAATGTAAAAAATGGGACAATTGGTCTCCAAGAAATAACATTCTTCTTAATTCGACATGATTGCTGGAACTCAGCGACTACACTGGGCGCTGTGGTAGCGTTTTATTTAAAAATTAAGATAAATAAGTCTTTTTTTACTGTGGGACCAATCCTAGCCGTTAGTTCGCGCTGAAGAAATAGAGACAGTTTCAAATACTACATTTTCACTGATTAAAAATTTAGATAAATAAGTCTTTTTTTACTGTGGGACCAATCCTGTCCGTTAGCACGCTCTGAATAAATAGGAACAGTTTCAAAGACTACATTTCATTGACTTTCTGGCGGTATGAATCCGTTTGAGTTACAACGGTTGTGTCACATATTCGTACCAACATGTATTTAGCGACAGTATTCGGATAATACTAGGTTGCATCGCTTTTAACAGTGAAACATTTGACTGTGGGACTTAATTGAAGTGACTTTGGACTTTGACCTTATAAATGTGATAAATGAGCCAGTTTGACTACAAGAAATAACATTCTTATTAATCTGACATGATTGCTGGAACTCAGCGACTACACTGGGCGCTGTGGTAGCGTTTTATTTAAAAATTAAGATAAATAAGTCTTTTTTTACTTTGGGACCATTCCTAGCCGTTAGTTCGCGCTGAAGAAATAGAGACAGTTTTAAATACTACATTTCACTGATTTTCTAACAGTGTCAGTCCGTTTGAGTTACAACGGTTGCGTCACATATTCGTACCAACATGTATTTAACGATAGTTTTCGGATATTACTAGGTTGCATCGCTTATAACAGTGAACCGCTTGACTGTGGGACTTATTTGAACTGATTTTGGACTTTGACCTTATAAATGTGATAAATGAGCCAGTTTGACTACAAGAAATAACATTCTTATTAATCTGACATGATTGCTGGAACTCAGCGATTACACTGGGCGCTGTGGTAGCGTTTTATTTAAAAATTAAGATAAATAAGTATTTTTTTACTGTGGGACCAATCCTAGCCGTTAGTTCGCGCTGAAGAAGTACAGACAGTTTCAAATACTACATTTCACTGACTTTCTAACGGTGTCACTCCGTTTGAATTACAACGGTTGCGTCACATATTCGTACCAACATGAATTTAGCGATAGTTTTCGGATATTACTAGGTTGCATCGCTTTTAACAGTGAAACGCTTGACTGTGGGACTTATTTGAACTGATTTTGGACTTTGACCTTATAAATGTGATAAATGAGCCAGTTTGACTAAAAGAAATAACATTTTTCTTAATTTGACATGATTGCTGGAACCCAGCGATTGCACTGGGCGCTGTGCTAGCGCTTTATTAAAAAATTAAGATAAATAAGTCATTTTTTACTGTGGGACCAATCCTAGCCGTTAGCTCGCGCTGAAGAAAGAAAGACAGTTTCAATAACTACATTTCATTTACTTTCTAACGGTGTCAATCTTAATTGAACTAACTTTGGACTGTGACCTGATAAATGTAAAAAATGGGACAATTGGTCTCCAAGAAATAACATTCTTCTTAATTCGACATGATTGCTGGAACTCAGCGATTACACTGGGCGCTGTGGTAGCGCTTTATTAAAAAATTAAGATAAATAAGTCATTTTTTACTGTGGGACCAATCCTGGCCGTTAGCTCACACTGAAGAAATAGAGACAGTTTCAAAAACTACATTTCATTTACTTTCTAACGGTGTCAATCCGTTTGAGTTACAACAGTTGCGTCACATATTCGTACCACCATGTATTTAGTGATTTTCTTCCGATATTACTAAGTTGTATTGCTTTTAACAGTGAAACGATTGACTGTGGAAATTAACAGAACTGATTCTGGACTGCGACCTTATAAATGTGATAAATGAGCCAATTGGTCTCCAAGGAATAACATTCTTCTTAATTTGGCATGATTGCTGGAATTCATCGATTACATTAGGCTCTGTGGTAGCGCTTTATTTAAAAATTTAGATAAATAAGTCTTTTCTCACTGTGGAACCAATCCTGGCCGTTAGCACGCGCTAAAAAAATAGGAACAGTTCGAAAGACTACATTTCATTGACTTTCTAGCGGTATAAATCCGTTTCAGTTACAACGGTTGCGTCACATATTCGTACCAACATGTATTTAGCCATAGTATTCCGATATTACTAGGTTGCATCGCTTTTAACAGTGAAACGCTTGACTGTGGGACTTAATTGAACTGATTTTGGACTTTGACTTTATAAATGTGATAAATCAGCCAGTTTGACTACAAGGAATAACATTCCTCTTAATTTGACATGATGGCTGGAACTCAGCGATTACACTGGGCGCTGTGGTAGCGCTTTATTAAAAAAATAAGATAAATAAATCATTTTTTACTGTGGGACCAATCCTAGCCGTTAGCGCGCTGAAGAAATAGAGACAGTTTCAAAAACTACATTTCATTTACTTTCTAACGGTGTCAATCCGTTTGAGTTACAACGGTTGCGTCAGATATTCAAACCAACATGTATTTAGCGATAGTATTCGGATAATACTAGGTTGCATCGCTTTTATCAGTGAAACATTTGACTGAGGGACTTATTTGAACTGATTTTGGACTTTGACCTTATAAATGTGATAAATGAGCCAGTTTGACTACAAGAAATAACATTCCTCTTAATTTGACATGATGGCTGGAACTCAGCGATTACACTGGGCGCTGTGGTAGCGCTTTATTAAAAAAATAAGATAAATAAATCATTTTTTACTGTGGGACCAATCCTAGCCGTTAGCGCGCTGAAGAAATAGAGACAGTTTCAAAAACTCCATTTCATTGACTTTCTGGCGGTATGAATCCGTTTGAGTTACAACGGTTGCGTCACATATTCGTACCAACATGTACTTAGTGATTTTTTTCCGATATTACTAGGTTGCATCGCTTTTAACAGTGAAACGCTTGACTGTGGGACTTAATTGAACTGATTTTGGACTTTGACCTTATAAATGTGATAAATGAGCCAGTTTGACTACAAGAAATAACATTCTTATTAATCTGACATGATTGCTGGAACTCAGCGATTACACTGGGCGCTGTGGTAGCGTTTTATTTAAAAATTAAGATAAATAAGTATTTTTTTACTGTGGGACCAATCCTAGCCGTTAGTTCGCGCTGAAGAAGTACAGACAGTTTCAAATACTACATTTCACTGACTTTCTAACGGTGTCACTCCGTTTGAATTACAACGGTTGCGTCACATATTCGTACCAACATGAATTTAGCGATAGTTTTCGGATATTACTAGGTTGCATCGCTTTTAACAGTGAAACGCTTGACTGTGGGACTTATTTGAACTGATTTTGGACTTTGACCTTATAAATGTGATAAATGAGCCAGTTTGACTAAAAGAAATAACATTTTTCTTAATTTGACATGATTGCTGGAACCCAGCGATTGCACTGGGCGCTGTGCTAGCGCTTTATTAAAAAATTAAGATAAATAAGTCATTTTTTACTGTGGGACCAATCCTAGCCGTTAGCTCGCGCTGAAGAAAGAAAGACAGTTTCAATAACTACATTTCATTTACTTTCTAACGGTGTCAATCTTAATTGAACTAACTTTGGACTGTGACCTGATAAATGTAAAAAATGGGACAATTGGTCTCCAAGAAATAACATTCTTCTTAATTCGACATGATTGCTGGAACTCAGCGATTACACTGGGCGCTGTGGTAGCGCTTTATTAAAAAATTAAGATAAATAAGTCATTTTTTACTGTGGGACCAATCCTGGCCGTTAGCTCACACTGAAGAAATAGAGACAGTTTCAAAAACTACATTTCATTTACTTTCTAACGGTGTCAATCCGTTTGAGTTACAACAGTTGCGTCACATATTCGTACCACCATGTATTTAGTGATTTTCTTCCGATATTACTAAGTTGTATTGCTTTTAACAGTGAAACGATTGACTGTGGAAATTAACAGAACTGATTCTGGACTGCGACCTTATAAATGTGATAAATGAGCCAATTGGTCTCCAAGGAATAACATTCTTCTTAATTTGGCATGATTGCTGGAATTCATCGATTACATTAGGCTCTGTGGTAGCGCTTTATTTAAAAATTTAGATAAATAAGTCTTTTCTCACTGTGGAACCAATCCTGGCCGTTAGCACGCGCTAAATAAATAGGAACAGTTCGAAAGACTACATTTCATTGACTTTCTAGCGGTATAAATCCGTTTCAGTTACAACGGTTGCGTCACATATTCGTACCAACATGTATTTAGCCATAGTATTCCGATATTACTAGGTTGCATCGCTTTTAACAGTGAAACGCTTGACTGTGGGACTTAATTGAACTGATTTTGGACTTTGACTTTATAAATGTGATAAATCAGCCAGTTTGACTACAAGGAATAACATTCCTCTTAATTTGACATGATGGCTGGAACTCAGCGATTACACTGGGCGCTGTGGTAGCGCTTTATTAAAAAAATAAGATAAATAAATCATTTTTTACTGTGGGACCAATCCTAGCCGTTAGCGCGCTGAAGAAATAGAGACAGTTTCAAAAACTACATTTCATTTACTTTCTAACGGTGTCAATCCGTTTGAGTTACAACGGTTGCGTCAGATATTCAAACCAACATGTATTTAGCGATAGTATTCGGATAATACTAGGTTGCATCGCTTTTATCAGTGAAACATTTGACTGAGGGACTTATTTGAACTGATTTTGGACTTTGACCTTATAAATGTGATAAATGAGCCAGTTTGACTACAAGAAATAACATTCCTCTTAATTTGACATGATGGCTGGAACTCAGCGATTACACTGGGCGCTGTGGTAGCGCTTTATTAAAAAAATAAGATAAATAAATCATTTTTTACTGTGGGACCAATCCTAGCCGTTAGCGCGCTGAAGAAATAGAGACAGTTTCAAAAACTCCATTTCATTGACTTTCTGGCGGTATGAATCCGTTTGAGTTACAACGGTTGCGTCACATATTCGTACCAACATGTACTTAGTGATTTTTTTCCGATATTACTAAGTTGTATCGCTTTTAACAGTGAATCGATTGACTGTTGGACATAATTGAACTAACTTTGGACTGTGACCTTATAAATGTGATAAATGAGCCAGTTTGACTACAAGAAATAACATTCTTATTAATCTGACATGATTGCTGGAACTCAGCGACTACACTGGGCGCTGGGGTAGCGTTTTATTTAAAAGTTAAGATAAATAAGTCTTTTTTTACTGTGGGACCATTCCTAGCCGTTAGTTCGCGCTGAAGAAATAGAGACAGTTTTAAATACTACATTTCACTGATTTTCTAACGGTGTCAGTCCGTTTGAGTTGCAACGGTTGCGTCACATATTCGTACCAACATGTATTTAACGATAGTTTTCGGATATTACTAGGTTGCATCGCTTTTAACAGTGAACCGCTTGACTGTGGGACTTATTTGAACTGATTTTGGACTTTGACCTTATAAATGTGATAAATGAGCCAGTTTGACTACAAGAAATAACATTCTTATTAATCTGACATGATTGCTGGAACTCAGCGATTACACTGGGGGCTGTGGTAGCGTTTTATTTAAAAATTAAGATAAATAAGTCTTTTTTTACTGTGGGACCAATCCTAACCGTTAGTTCGCGCTGAAGATGTAGAGACAGTTTAAAATACTACATTTCACTGACTTTCTAACAGTGTCAGTCCGTTTGAGTTACGACGGTTGCGTCACATATTCGTACCAACATGTATTTAGCGATATTTTTCCGCTATTACTAGGTTGCATCGCTTTTAACAGTGAAACGATTGACTGTGGGACTTAATTGAACTAACTTTGGACTGTGACCTGATAAATGTAAAAAATGGGACAATTGGTCTCCAAGAAATAACATTCTTCTTAATTTGACATGATTGCCGGACTCAGCGATTACACTGGGCGCTGTGGTAGCGCTTCATTTAAAAATTTAGATAAAAAAGTCATCTTTACTGTGGGACCAATCCTAGGCGTGATCGCGTGCTGAAGAAGTAGCGACAGTTTCAAAAACTATATCTCACTGACTTTCTAACGGTGGCAGTCCGTTTGAGTTACAACGGTTGGGTCACATATTCGTACGAACATGTATTTAGCGATATTTTTCTGATATTACTAGGTTGCATCGTTTTTAACAGTGAAACGATTGACTGTGGGACTTAATTTTACTAACTTTGGACTGGGACCTAATAAATTGAAGAAATAGCGACAGTTTCAAAAACTAAATTTCATTGACTTTCTAACGCTATCAAGACGCTTCAGTTACAACGGTTGGGTCAAATATTCATACCAACATGTATTTAGCGATACTTTTATCATATTAATTGGTTGCATCTCTTTTAACAGTGAACCGATTGACTCTTGGACTTAATTGAACTGATTTTGGACTTTCACCTTATAAATGTTACAAGTGAGACAATTGGACTCCAAGAAATGACATTCTTCTTAATTTGACATGATTGTGGGAACTCAGCGATTACACTGGACCCCTTGGTAGCGCTTCATTTAAAGATTTAGATAAGTAAGTCATTTTTACTGTGGGACCAATCCTAGCCGTTAGCGCGCGCTGAAAATATAGGGACAGTTTCAAAAACTCAATTTCATTGACTTTCTGGCGGTATGAATCCGTTTGAGTTACAACTGTTGCGTCACATATTCGTTTCAACATGTATTTAGTGATTTTCTTCCGATATTACTAAGTTGTATCGCTTTTAACAGTGAATCGATTGACTGTTGGACATTATTGAACTAACTTTGGACTGTGACCTGATAAATGTGATAAATGAGACAATTGGACTCCAAGGAATAACATTCTTCTAAATTTGAACTGATTGCTGGAATTCAGCGATTACATTAGGCTCTGTGGTAGCGCTTTATTTAAAAATTTAGATAAATAAGTCTCTCTTTACTGTGGGACCAATCCTGTCCGTTAGCACGCGCTGAATAAATAGGAACAGTTTCAAAGACTACATTTCATTGAATTTCTGGCTTTATGAATCCGTTTGAGTTACAACGATTGTGTCACATATTCGTACCAACATGTATTTAACGATAGTTTTCGGATATTACTAGGTTGCATCGCTTTTAACAGTGAAACGCTTGACTGTGGGACTTATTTGAACTGATTTTGGACTTTGACCTTATAAATGTGATAAATGAGCCAGTTTGACTACAAGAAATAACATTCTTATTAATCTGACATGATTGCTGGAACTCAGCGACTACACTGGACGCTGTGGTAGCGTTTTATTTAAAAATTAAGATAAATAAGTCTTTTTTTACTGTGGGACCAATCCTAACCGTTAGTTCGCGCTGAAGAAGTAGAGACAGTTTCAAATACTACATTTCATTGACTTTCTAACAGTGTCAGTCCGTTTGAGTTACGACGGGTGCGTCACATATTCGTACCAACATGTATTTAGCGATATTTTTCCGCTATTACTAGGTTGCATCGCTTTTAACAGTGAAACGATTGACTGTGGGACTTAATTGAACTAACTTTGGACTGTGACCTGATAAATGTAAAAAATGGGACAATTGGTCTCCAAGAAATAAAATTCTTCTTAATTTGACATGATTGCCGGACTCAGCGATTACACTGGGCGCTGTGGTAGCGCTTCATTTAAAAATTTAGATAAAAAAGTCATCTTTACTGTGGGACCAATCCTAGGCGTGATTGCGTGCTGAAGAAGTAGCGACAGTTTCAAAAACTATATCTCACTGACTTTCTAACGGTGTCAATCCGTTTGAGTTACAACGGTTGCGTCAGATATTCAAACCAACATGTATTTAGCGATAGTATTCGGATAATACTAGGTTGCATCGCTTTTATCAGTGAAACATTTGACTGAGGGACTTATTTGAACTGATTTTGGACTTTGACCTTATAAATGTGATAAATGAGCCAGTTTGACTACAAGAAATAACATTCCTCTTAATTTGACATGATGGCTGGAACTCAGCGATTACACTGGGCGCTGTGGTAGCGCTTTATTAAAAAAATAAGATAAATAAATCATTTTTTACTGTGGGACCAATCCTAGCCGTTAGCGCGCTGAAGAAATAGAGACAGTTTCAAAAACTCCATTTCATTGACTTTCTGGCGGTATGAATCCGTTTGAGTTACAACGGTTGCGTCACATATTCGTACCAACATGTACTTAGTGATTTTTTTCCGATATTACTAAGTTGTATCGCTTTTAACAGTGAATCGATTGACTGTTGGACATAATTGAACTAACTTTGGACTGTGACCTTATAAATGTGATAAATGAGCCAGTTTGACTACAAGAAATAACATTCTTATTAATCTGACATGATTGCTGGAACTCAGCGACTACACTGGGCGCTGGGGTAGCGTTTTATTTAAAAGTTAAGATAAATAAGTCTTTTTTTACTGTGGGACCATTCCTAGCCGTTAGTTCGCGCTGAAGAAATAGAGACAGTTTTAAATACTACATTTCACTGATTTTCTAACGGTGTCAGTCCGTTTGAGTTGCAACGGTTGCGTCACATATTCGTACCAACATGTATTTAACGATAGTTTTCGGATATTACTAGGTTGCATCGCTTTTAACAGTGAACCGCTTGACTGTGGGACTTATTTGAACTGATTTTGGACTTTGACCTTATAAATGTGATAAATGAGCCAGTTTGACTACAAGAAATAACATTCTTATTAATCTGACATGATTGCTGGAACTCAGCGATTACACTGGGGGCTGTGGTAGCGTTTTATTTAAAAATTAAGATAAATAAGTCTTTTTTTACTGTGGGACCAATCCTAACCGTTAGTTCGCGCTGAAGATGTAGAGACAGTTTAAAATACTACATTTCACTGACTTTCTAACAGTGTCAGTCCGTTTGAGTTACGACGGTTGCGTCACATATTCGTACCAACATGTATTTAGCGATATTTTTCCGCTATTACTAGGTTGCATCGCTTTTAACAGTGAAACGATTGACTGTGGGACTTAATTGAACTAACTTTGGACTGTGACCTGATAAATGTAAAAAATGGGACAATTGGTCTCCAAGAAATAACATTCTTCTTAATTTGACATGATTGCCGGACTCAGCGATTACACTGGGCGCTGTGGTAGCGCTTCATTTAAAAATTTAGATAAAAAAGTCATCTTTACTGTGGGACCAATCCTAGGCGTGATCGCGTGCTGAAGAAGTAGCGACAGTTTCAAAAACTATATCTCACTGACTTTCTAACGGTGGCAGTCCGTTTGAGTTACAACGGTTGGGTCACATATTCGTACGAACATGTATTTAGCGATATTTTTCTGATATTACTAGGTTGCATCGTTTTTAACAGTGAAACGATTGACTGTGGGACTTAATTTTACTAACTTTGGACTGGGACCTAATAAATTGAAGAAATAGCGACAGTTTCAAAAACTAAATTTCATTGACTTTCTAACGCTATCAAGACGCTTCAGTTACAACGGTTGGGTCAAATATTCATACCAACATGTATTTAGCGATACTTTTATCATATTAATTGGTTGCATCTCTTTTAACAGTGAACCGATTGACTCTTGGACTTAATTGAACTGATTTTGGACTTTCACCTTATAAATGTTACAAGTGAGACAATTGGACTCCAAGAAATGACATTCTTCTTAATTTGACATGATTGTGGGAACTCAGCGATTACACTGGACCCCTTGGTAGCGCTTCATTTAAAGATTTAGATAAGTAAGTCATTTTTACTGTGGGACCAATCCTAGCCGTTAGCGCGCGCTGAAAATATAGGGACAGTTTCAAAAACTCAATTTCATTGACTTTCTGGCGGTATGAATCCGTTTGAGTTACAACTGTTGCGTCACATATTCGTTTCAACATGTATTTAGTGATTTTCTTCCGATATTACTAAGTTGTATCGCTTTTAACAGTGAATCGATTGACTGTTGGACATTATTGAACTAACTTTGGACTGTGACCTGATAAATGTGATAAATGAGACAATTGGACTCCAAGGAATAACATTCTTCTAAATTTGAACTGATTGCTGGAATTCAGCGATTACATTAGGCTCTGTGGTAGCGCTTTATTTAAAAATTTAGATAAATAAGTCTCTCTTTACTGTGGGACCAATCCTGTCCGTTAGCACGCGCTGAATAAATAGGAACAGTTTCAAAGACTACATTTCATTGAATTTCTGGCTTTATGAATCCGTTTGAGTTACAACGATTGTGTCACATATTCGTACCAACATGTATTTAACGATAGTTTTCGGATATTACTAGGTTGCATCGCTTTTAACAGTGAAACGCTTGACTGTGGGACTTATTTGAACTGATTTTGGACTTTGACCTTATAAATGTGATAAATGAGCCAGTTTGACTACAAGAAATAACATTCTTATTAATCTGACATGATTGCTGGAACTCAGCGACTACACTGGACGCTGTGGTAGCGTTTTATTTAAAAATTAAGATAAATAAGTCTTTTTTTACTGTGGGACCATTCCTAGCCGTTAGTTTGCGCTGAAGAAATAGAGACAGTTTTAAATACTACATTTCACTGATTTTCTAACGGTGTCAGTCCGTTTGAGTTACAACGGTTGCGTCACATATTCGTACCAAGATATATTTAACGATAGTTTTCGCATATTACTAGGTTGCATCGCTTTTAACAGTGAAACGCTTGACTGTGGGACTTATTTGAACTGATTTTGGACTTTGACCTTATAAATGTGATAAATGAGCCAGTTTGACTACAAGTAATAACATTCTTATTAATCTGACATGATTGCTGGAACTCAGCGATTACACTGGGGTCTGTGGTAGCGTTTTATTTAAAAATTAAGATAAATAAGTCTTTTTTTACTGTGGGACCAATCCTAACCGTTAGTTCGCGCTGAAGAAGTAGAGACAGTTTCAAATACTACATTTCATTGACTTTCTAACAGTGTCAGTCCGTTTGAGTTACGACGGGTGCGTCACATATTCGTACCAACATGTATTTAGCGATATTTTTCCGCTATTACTAGGTTGCATCGCTTTTAACAGTGAAACGATTGACTGTGGGACTTAATTGAACTAACTTTGGACTGTGACCTGATAAATGTAAAAAATGGGACAATTGGTCTCCAAGAAATAAAATTCTTCTTAATTTGACATGATTGCCGGACTCAGCGATTACACTGGGCGCTGTGGTAGCGCTTCATTTAAAAATTTAGATAAAAAAGTCATCTTTACTGTGGGACCAATCCTAGGCGTGATTGCGTGCTGAAGAAGTAGCGACAGTTTCAAAAACTATATCTCACTGACTTTCTAACGGTGGCAGTCCGTTTGAGTTACAACGGTTGGGTCACATATTCGTACGAACATGTATTTAGCGATATTTTTCTGATATTACTAGGTTGCATCGCTTTTAACAGTGAAACGATTGACTGTGGGACTTAATTTTACTAACTTTGGACTGTGACCTAATAAATTGAAGAAATAGCGACAGTTTCAAAAACTAAATTTCATTGACTTTCTAACGCTATCAAGACGCTTCAGTTACAACGGTTGGGTCACATATTCATACCAACATGTATTTAGCGATACTTTTCTCATATTAATAGGTTGCATCTCTTTTAACAGTGAAACGATTGACTCTTGGACTTAATTGAACTAACTTTGGACTGTGACCTGATAAATGTGATAAATGAGAAAATTGGACTCCAAGGAATAACATTCTTCTAAATTTGACATGATTGCTGGAATTCAGCGACTACACTGGACCCTTTGGTAGCGCTTCATTTAAAGATTTAGATAAGTAAGTCATTTTTACTGTGGGACCAATCCTAGCCGTTAGCGCGCGCTGAAAATATAGAGACAGTTTCAAAAACTCCATTTCATTGACTTTCTGGCGGTATGAATCCGTTTGAGTTACAACTGTTGCGTCACATATTCGTACCAACATGTATTTAGTGATTTTTTTCCGATATTACTAAGTTGTATCGCTTTTAACAGTGAATCGATTGACTGTTGGACATAATTGAACTAACTTTGGACTGTGACCTGATAAATGTGATAAATGAGACAATTGGACTCCAAGGAATAACATTCTTCTAAATTTGACATGATTGCTGGAATTCAGCGATTACATTAGGCTCTGTGGTAGCGCTTTATTTAAAAATTTAGATAAATAAGTCATTTTTACTGTGGGACCAATCCTAGCCGTTAGCGCGCGCTGAAAATATAGAGACAGTTTCAAAAACTCCATTTCATTGACTTTCTAACAGTGTCAATCCGTTTGAGGTACAACGGTTGCGTCACATATTCGTACCAACATGTATTTAGCGATAGTATTCGGATATTACTAGGTTGCATCGCTTTTAACAGTGAAACGTTAGACCGTGGGACTTAATTGAACTGACTTTGGACTTTGACCTTATAAATGTGATAAATGAGACAGTTTGACTACAAGAAATAACATTCTTATTAATCTGACATAATTGCTGGAACTCAGCGATTACACTGGGCGCTGCGGTAGCGTTTTATTTAAAAATTAGGATAAATAAGTCTTTTTTTACTGTGGGACCAATCCTAGCCGTTATCGTGCGCTGAAGAAATAGAGACAGTTTCAAAAACTACATTTCATTGATTTTCTGGCGGTATGAATCCGTTTGAGTTACAACGGTTGTGTCACATATTCGTACCAACATGTATTTAGCGATATTATTCGGATAATACTAGGTTGCATCGCTTTTAACAGTGAAACGCTTGACTGTGGGACTTAATTTAACTGACTTTGGATTTTGACCTTATAAATATGATAAATGAGCCAGTTTGACTACAAGAAATAACATTCTTATTAATCTGACATGATTGCTGCAACTTAGCGATTACACTGGGCGCTGTGGTAGCGTTTTATTTAAAAATTAAGATAAATAAGTCTTTTTTTACTGTGGGACCAATCCTAGCCGTTAGTTCGCGCTAAAGAAATACAGACAGTTTAAAAAACTACATTTCATTGACTTTCTAAGGGTGTCAATCCGTTTGAGATACAACGGTTGCGTCACATATTCGTACCAACATGTATTTAGTGATTTTCTTCCAATATTACTAGGTTGCATCGCTTTTAACAGTGAAACGATTGACTCTGGGACTTATTTGAACTGATTTTGGACTGTGACCTTATAAATGTTATAAGTGAGACAATTGGACTCCAAGAAATAACATACTTCTTAGTTTGACATGATTGTGGGAACTCAGCGATTACACTGGACCCCGCGGTAGCGCTTCATTTAACAATTTAGATAAATCAGTCATTTTTACTGTGGGACCAATCATAGCCGTTAGCGCGCGCCGAAGATATAGAGACAGTTTCAAAAACTCCATTTCATTGACTTTCTAACAGTGTCAATCCATTTGAGTTACAACGGTTGCGTCACATATTCGTACCAACATGTATTTAGCATTAGTATTCGGATAATACTAGGTTGCATCGCTTTTAACAGTGAAACGCTTGACTGTGGGACTTAATTGAACTGATTCTGGACTGTGACCTTATAAATGCGATAAATGAGCCAATTGGACTCCAAGGAATAACATTCTTCTTAATTCGACATGATTGCTGGAATTCAGCGAGTACACTAGGCTCTGTGGTAGCGCTTTATTTAAAAATTTACATAAATTAATCTTTTCTTGCTGTGGGACCAATCCTGGCCGTTAGCACGCGCTGAGTAAATAGGAACAGTTTCTAAGACTACATTTCATTGATTTTCTGGCGGTATGAATCCGTTTGAGTTACAACGGTTGTGTCACATATTTGTACCAACATGTATTTAGCGATATTATTCGGATATTACTAGGTTGCTTCGCTTTTAACAGTGAAACGCTTAACTGTGGGACATAATTTAACTGACTTTGGATTTTGACCTTATAAATGTGATAAATGAGCCAGTTTGACTACAAAAAATAACATTCTTATTAATCTGACATGATTGCTGCAACTTAGCGATTACACTGGGCGCTGTGGTAGCGTTTTATTTAAAAATTAAGATAAATAAGTCTTTTTTTACTGTGGGACTAATCCTTGTCGTTAGTTCGCGCTGAAGAAATAGAGTCAGTTTCAAAAACTACATTTCATTGACTTCTTGGCGGTATCAATCCATTTGAATTACAACAGTTGCGTCACATATTCGTACCAACATGTATTTAGTGATATCTTTCCGATATTACAAAGTTATATAGCTTTTAACAGTGAAACGATTGACTGTGGAACTTAATTGAACTAACTTTGGACTGTGACCTTATAAATGTGATAAGTGAGCCAACTGGACTCCAAGAAATAACATTCTTCTTAATTTGACATGATTGCCGGACTCAGCGATTACACTGGGCGCTGTGGTAGCGCTTCATTTAAAAATTTAGATAAAAAAGTCATCTTTACTGTGGGACCAATACTAGGCGTGATCGCGTGCTGAAGAAGTAGCGACAGTTTCAAAAACTATATCTCACTGACTTTCTAACGGTGGCAGTCCGTTTGAGTTACAACGGTTGGGTCACATATTCGTACGAACATGTATTTAGCGATATTTTTCTGATATTACTAGGTTGCATCGCTTTTAACAGTGAAACGATTGACTGTGGGACTTAATTTTACTAACTTTGGACTGTGACCTAATAAATTGAAGAAATAGCGACAGTTTCAAAAACTAAATTTCATTGACTTTCTAACGCTATCAAGACGCTTCAGTTACAACGGTTGGGTCAAATATTCATACCAACATGTATTTAGCGATACTTTTATCATATTAATTGGTTGCATCTCTTTTAACAGTGAACCGATTGACTCTTGGACTTAATTGAACTGATTTTGGACTTTCACCTTATAAATGTTACAAGTGAGACAATTGGACTCCAAGAAATGACATTCTTCTTAATTTGACATGATTGTGGGAACTCAGCGATTACACTGGACCCCTTGGTAGCGCTTCATTTAAAGATTTAGATAAGTAAGTCATTTTTACTGTGGGACCAATCCTAGCCGTTAGCGCGCGCTGAAAATATAGGGACAGTTTCAAAAACTCAATTTCATTGACTTTCTGGCGGTATGAATCCGTTTGAGTTACAACTGTTGCGTCACATATTCGTTTCAACATGT
The DNA here is from genome assembly GCF_029227915.1 of Hydractinia symbiolongicarpus. NCBI lineage: Eukaryota > Metazoa > Cnidaria > Hydrozoa > Anthoathecata > Hydractiniidae > Hydractinia > Hydractinia symbiolongicarpus. Next base: position 29,337,519 of record NC_079884.1, read on the forward strand.
ATTTAGTGATTTTCTTCCGATATTACTAAGTTGTATCGCTTTTAACAGTGAATCGATTGACTGTTGGACATTATTGAACTAACTTTGGACTGTGACCTGATAAATGTGATAAATGAGACAATTGGACTCCAAGGAATAACATTCTTCTAAATTTGAACTGATTGCTGGAATTCAGCGATTACATTAGGCTCTGTGGTAGCGCTTTATTTAAAAATTTAGATAAATAAGTCTCTCTTTACTGTGGGACCAATCCTGTCCGTTAGCACGCGCTGAATAAATAGGAACAGTTTCAAAGACTACATTTCATTGAATTTCTGGCTTTATGAATCCGTTTGAGTTACAACGATTGTGTCACATATTCGTACCAACATGTATTTAACGATAGTTTTCGGATATTACTAGGTTGCATCGCTTTTAACAGTGAAACGCTTGACTGTGGGACTTATTTGAACTGATTTTGGACTTTGACCTTATAAATGTGATAAATGAGCCAGTTTGACTACAAGAAATAACATTCTTATTAATCTGACATGATTGCTGGAACTCAGCGACTACACTGGACGCTGTGGTAGCGTTTTATTTAAAAATTAAGATAAATAAGTCTTTTTTTACTGTGGGACCATTCCTAGCCGTTAGTTTGCGCTGAAGAAATAGAGACAGTTTTAAATACTACATTTCACTGATTTTCTAACGGTGTCAGTCCGTTTGAGTTACAACGGTTGCGTCACATATTCGTACCAAGATATATTTAACGATAGTTTTCGCATATTACTAGGTTGCATCGCTTTTAACAGTGAAACGCTTGACTGTGGGACTTATTTGAACTGATTTTGGACTTTGACCTTATAAATGTGATAAATGAGCCAGTTTGACTACAAGTAATAACATTCTTATTAATCTGACATGATTGCTGGAACTCAGCGATTACACTGGGGTCTGTGGTAGCGTTTTATTTAAAAATTAAGATAAATAAGTCTTTTTTTACTGTGGGACCAATCCTAACCGTTAGTTCGCGCTGAAGAAGTAGAGACAGTTTCAAATACTACATTTCATTGACTTTCTAACGGTGTCAGTCCGTTTGAGTTACGACGGTTGCGTCACATATTCGTACCAACATGTATTTAGCGATATTTTTCCGCTATTACTAGGTTGCATCGCTTTTAACAGTGAAACGATTGACTGTGGGACTTAATTGAACTAACTTTGGACTGTGACCTGATAAATGTAAAAAATGGGACAATTGGTCTCCAAGAAATAAAATTCTTCTTAATTTGACATGATTGCCGGACTCAGCGATTACACTGGGCGCTGTGGTAGCGCTTCATTTAAAAATTTAGATAAAAAAGTCATCTTTACTGTGGGACCAATCCTAGGCGTGATTGCGTGCTGAAGAAGTAGCGACAGTTTCAAAAACTATATCTCACTGACTTTCTAACGGTGGCAGTCCGTTTGAGTTACAACGGTTGGGTCACATATTCGTACGAACATGTATTTAGCGATATTTTTCTGATATTACTAGGTTGCATCGCTTTTAACAGTGAAACGATTGACTGTGGGACTTAATTTTACTAACTTTGGACTGTGACCTAATAAATTGAAGAAATAGCGACAGTTTCAAAAACTAAATTTCATTGACTTTCTAACGCTATCAAGACGCTTCAGTTACAACGGTTGGGTCACATATTCATACCAACATGTATTTAGCGATACTTTTCTCATATTAATAGGTTGCATCTCTTTTAACAGTGAAACGATTGACTCTTGGACTTAATTGAACTAACTTTGGACTGTGACCTGATAAATGTGATAAATGAGAAAATTGGACTCCAAGGAATAACATTCTTCTAAATTTGACATGATTGCTGGAATTCAGCGACTACACTGGACCCTTTGGTAGCGCTTCATTTAAAGATTTAGATAAGTAAGTCATTTTTACTGTGGGACCAATCCTAGCCGTTAGCGCGCGCTGAAAATATAGAGACAGTTTCAAAAACTCCATTTCATTGACTTTCTGGCGGTATGAATCCGTTTGAGTTACAACTGTTGCGTCACATATTCGTACCAACATGTATTTAGTGATTTTTTTCCGATATTACTAAGTTGTATCGCTTTTAACAGTGAATCGATTGACTGTTGGACATAATTGAACTAACTTTGGACTGTGACCTGATAAATGTGATAAATGAGACAATTGGACTCCAAGGAATAACATTCTTCTAAATTTGACATGATTGCTGGAATTCAGCGATTACATTAGGCTCTGTGGTAGCGCTTTATTTAAAAATTTAGATAAATAAGTCATTTTTACTGTGGGACCAATCCTAGCCGTTAGCGCGCGCTGAAAATATAGAGACAGTTTCAAAAACTCCATTTCATTGACTTTCTAACAGTGTCAATCCGTTTGAGGTACAACGGTTGCGTCACATATTCGTACCAACATGTATTTAGCGATAGTATTCGGATATTACTAGGTTGCATCGCTTTTAACAGTGAAACGTTAGACCGTGGGACTTAATTGAACTGACTTTGGACTTTGACCTTATAAATGTGATAAATGAGACAGTTTGACTACAAGAAATAACATTCTTATTAATCTGACATAATTGCTGGAACTCAGCGATTACACTGGGCGCTGCGGTAGCGTTTTATTTAAAAATTAGGATAAATAAGTCTTTTTTTACTGTGGGACCAATCCTAGCCGTTATCGTGCGCTGAAGAAATAGAGACAGTTTCAAAAACTACATTTCATTGATTTTCTGGCGGTATGAATCCGTTTGAGTTACAACGGTTGTGTCACATATTCGTACCAACATGTATTTAGCGATATTATTCGGATAATACTAGGTTGCATCGCTTTTAACAGTGAAACGCTTGACTGTGGGACTTAATTTAACTGACTTTGGATTTTGACCTTATAAATATGATAAATGAGCCAGTTTGACTACAAGAAATAACATTCTTATTAATCTGACATGATTGCTGCAACTTAGCGATTACACTGGGCGCTGTGGTAGCGTTTTATTTAAAAATTAAGATAAATAAGTCTTTTTTTACTGTGGGACCAATCCTAGCCGTTAGTTCGCGCTAAAGAAATACAGACAGTTTAAAAAACTACATTTCATTGACTTTCTAAGGGTGTCAATCCGTTTGAGATACAACGGTTGCGTCACATATTCGTACCAACATGTATTTAGTGATTTTCTTCCAATATTACTAGGTTGCATCGCTTTTAACAGTGAAACGATTGACTCTGGGACTTATTTGAACTGATTTTGGACTGTGACCTTATAAATGTTATAAGTGAGACAATTGGACTCCAAGAAATAACATACTTCTTAGTTTGACATGATTGTGGGAACTCAGCGATTACACTGGACCCCGCGGTAGCGCTTCATTTAACAATTTAGATAAATCAGTCATTTTTACTGTGGGACCAATCATAGCCGTTAGCGCGCGCCGAAGATATAGAGACAGTTTCAAAAACTCCATTTCATTGACTTTCTAACAGTGTCAATCCATTTGAGTTACAACGGTTGCGTCACATATTCGTACCAACATGTATTTAGCATTAGTATTCGGATAATACTAGGTTGCATCGCTTTTAACAGTGAAACGCTTGACTGTGGGACTTAATTGAACTGATTCTGGACTGTGACCTTATAAATGCGATAAATGAGCCAATTGGACTCCAAGGAATAACATTCTTCTTAATTCGACATGATTGCTGGAATTCAGCGAGTACACTAGGCTCTGTGGTAGCGCTTTATTTAAAAATTTACATAAATTAATCTTTTCTTGCTGTGGGACCAATCCTGGCCGTTAGCACGCGCTGAGTAAATAGGAACAGTTTCTAAGACTACATTTCATTGATTTTCTGGCGGTATGAATCCGTTTGAGTTACAACGGTTGTGTCACATATTTGTACCAACATGTATTTAGCGATATTATTCGGATATTACTAGGTTGCTTCGCTTTTAACAGTGAAACGCTTAACTGTGGGACATAATTTAACTGACTTTGGATTTTGACCTTATAAATGTGATAAATGAGCCAGTTTGACTACAAAAAATAACATTCTTATTAATCTGACATGATTGCTGCAACTTAGCGATTACACTGGGCGCTGTGGTAGCGTTTTATTTAAAAATTAAGATAAATAAGTCTTTTTTTACTGTGGGACTAATCCTTGTCGTTAGTTCGCGCTGAAGAAATAGAGTCAGTTTCAAAAACTACATTTCATTGACTTCTTGGCGGTATCAATCCATTTGAATTACAACGGTTGCGTCACATATTCGTACCAACATGTATTTAGTGATATCTTTCCGATATTACAAAGTTATATAGCTTTTAACAGTGAAACGATTGACTGTGGAACTTAATTGAACTAACTTTGGACTGTGACCTTATAAATGTGATAAGTGAGCCAACTGGACTCCAAGAAATAACATTCTTCTTAATTTGACATGATTGCCGAAACTCAGCGATTACACTGGGCGCTGTGGTAGCGCTTTATTTAAAAATTAAGATAAATAAGTTATTTTTTGCAGTGGGACCAATCCTGGCCGTTAGCACGCGCTGAACAAATATGTACAGCTTCAAAAACTACATTTCATTGACTTTCTAGCGGTTTAAATCCGTTTGAGTTACAACGGTTGCGTCACATATTCGTACCAACATGTATTTAGTGATATTATTCGGATATTACTAGGTTGCATCGCTTTTAACAGTGAAACGCTTGACTGTGGGACTTAATTTAACTGACTTTGGATTTTGACCTTATAAATATGATAAATGAGCCAGTTTGACTGCAAGAAATAACATTCTTATTAATCTGACATGATTGCTGCAACTTAGCGATTACACTGGGCGCTGTGGTAGCGTTTTATTTAAAAATTAAGATAAATAAGTCTTTTTTTACTGTGGGACCAATCCTAGCCGTTAGTTCGCGCTGAAGAAATACAGACAGTTTAAAAAACTACATTTCATTGACTTTCTAACGGTGTCAATCCGTTTGAGAAACAACGGTTGCGTCACATATTCGTACCAACATGTATTTAGTGATTTTCTTCCAATATTACTAAGTTGCATCGCTTTTAACAGTGAAACGATTGACTCTGGGACTTATTTGAACTGATTTTGGACTGTGACCTTATAAATGTTATAAGTGAGACAATTGGACTCCAAGAAATAACATACTTCTTAGTTTGACATGATTGTGGGAACTCAGCGATTACACTGGGCGCTGTGGTAGCGCTTTATTTAAAAATTAAGATAAAGAAGTTATTTTTTGCAGTGGGACCAATCCTGGCCGTTAGCACGCGCTGAACAAATAGGTACAGCTTCAAAAACTACATTTCATTGACTTTCTAGCGGTTTAAATCCGTTTGAGTTACAACGGTTGCGTCACATATTCGTACCAACATGTATTTAGCGATAGTATTCGGATATTACTAGGTTGCATCGCTTTTAACAGTGAAACGTTTGACTGTGGGACTTAATTGAACTAACTTTGGACTGTGACCTTATAAATGTGATAAGTGAGACAATTGGACTCCAAGAAATAACATACTTCTTAGTTTGACATGATTGTGGGAACTCAGCGATTACACTGGACCCCGCGGTAGCGCTTCATTTAACAATTTAGATAAATCAGTCATTTTTACTGTGGGACCAATCCTAGCCGTTAGCGTGCGCCGAAGATATAGAGACAGTTTCAAAAACTCCATTTCATTGACTTTCTAACAGTGTCAATCCATTTGAGTTACAACGGTTGCGTCACATATTCGTACCAACATGTATTTAGCGATAGTATTCGGATAATACTAAGTTGCATCGCTTTTAACAGTGAAACGCTTGACTGTGGGACTTAATTGAACTGATTCTGGACTGTGACCTTATAAATGCGATAAATGAGCCAATTGGACTCCAAGGAATAACATTCTTCTTAATTCGACATGATTGCTGGAATTCAGCGAGTACACTAGGCTCTGTGGTAGCGCTTTATTTAAAAATTTACATCAATAAATCTTTTCTTACTGTGGGACCAATCCTGGCCGTTAGCACGCGCTGAATAAATAAGAACAGTTCCAAAGACTACATTTCATTGACTTTCTAGCGGTATAAGTCCGTTTGAGTTACAACGGTTCTGTCACATATTCGTACCAACATGTATTTAGCGATAGTAATCGGATATTCCTAGGTTGCATTGCTTTTAACAGTGAAACGATTGACTGTGGGACTTAATTGAACTGATTTTGGACTTTGTCCTTATAAATGGGATAAATGAGTCAGTTTGACTAAAAGAAATAACATTCTTTTTAATTTAACATGATTGTGGGAACTCAGTGATTACACTGGGCGCTGTGGTAGCGCTTTATTTAAAAATAAAGATAAATTAGTCATTTTTACTATGGGACCAATCCTAGCCGTTAGCGCGCGCTGAAGATATAGAGACAGTTTCAAAAACTCCATTTCATTGACTTTCTAACAGTGTCAATCCGTTTGAGTTACAACGGTTGCGTCACATATTCGTACCAACATGTATTTAGCGATTGTATTCGGATATTACTAGGTTGCATCGCTTTTAACAGTGAAACGTTAGACTGTGGGACTTAATTGAACTGACTTTGGACTTTGACCTTATAAATGTGATAAATGAGACAGTTTTACTACAAGAAATAACATTCTTATTAATCTGACATAATTGCTGGAACTCAGCGATTACACTGGGCGCTGCGGTAGCGTTTTATTTAAAAATTAGGATAAATAAGTTATTTTTTGCAGTGGGACCAATCCTGGCCGTTAGCACGCGCTGAACAAATAGGAACAGTTTCAAATACTACATTTCATTGACTTCTTGGCGGTATAAGTCCGTTTGAGTTACAACGGTTCTGTCACATATTCGTACCAACATGTATTTAGCGATAGTAATCGGATATTCCTAGGTTGCATTGCTTTTAACAGTGAAACGATTGACTGTGGGACTTAATTGAACTGATTTTGGACTTTGTCCTTATCAATGGGATAAATGAGTCAGTTTGACTAAAAGAAATAACATTCTTCATAATTTGACATGATTGCTGGAACTCAGCGATTACACTGGGCGCTGTGGTGGCGCCTTATAAAAAAATTAAGATAAATAAGTCATTTTTTACTGTGGGACTAATCCTTGTCATTAGTTCGCGTTGAAGAAATAGAGTCAGTTTCAAAAACTACATTTCATTGACTTCTTGGCGGTATCAATCCATTTGAATTACAACGGTTGCGTCACATATTCGTACCAACATGTATTTAGTGATATCTTTCCGATATTACAAAGTTATATCTCTTTTAACAGTGAAACGATTGACTGTGGAACTTAATTGAACTAACTTTGGACTGTGACCTTATAAATGTGATAAGTGAGCCAACTGGACTCCAAGAAATAACATTCTTCTTAATTTGACATGATTGCCGAAACTCAGCGATTACACTGGGCGCTGTGGTAGCGCTTTATTTAAAAATTAAGATAAAGAAGTTATTTTTTGCAGTGGGACCAATCCTGGCCGTTAGCACGCGCTGAACAAATAGGTACAGCTTCAAAAACTACATTTCATTGACTTTCTAGCGGTTTAAATCCGTTTGAGTTACAACGGTTGCGTCACATATTCGTACCAACATGTATTTAGCGATAGTATTCGGATATTACTAGGTTGCATCGCTTTTAACAGTGAAACGTTTGACTGTGGGACTTAATTGAACTAACTTTGGACTGTGACCTTATAAATGTGATAAGTGAGACAATTGGACTCCAAGAAATAACATACTTCTTAGTTTGACATGATTGTGGGAACTCAGCGATTACACTGGACCCCGCGGTAGCGCTTCATTTAACAATTTAGATAAATCAGTCATTTTTACTGTGGGACCAATCCTAGCCGTTAGCGCGCGCCGAAGATATAGAGACAGTTTCAAAAACTCCATTTCATTGACTTTCTAACAGTGTCAATCCATTTGAGTTACAACGGTTGCGTCACATATTCGTACCAACATGTATTTAGCGATAGTATTCGGATAATACTAAGTTGCATCGCTTTTAACAGTGAAACGCTTGACTGTGGGACTTAATTGAACTGATTCTGGACTGTGACCTTATAAATGCGATAAATGAGCCAATTGGACTCCAAGGAATAACATTCTTCTTAATTCGACATGATTGCTGGAATTCAGCGAGTACACTAGGCTCTGTGGTAGCGCTTTATTTAAAAATTTACATCAATAAATCTTTTCTTACTGTGGGACCAATCCTGGCCGTTAGCACGCGCTGAATAAATAAGAACAGTTCCAAAGACTACATTTCATTGACTTTCTAGCGGTATAAGTCCGTTTGAGTTACAACGGTTCTGTCACATATTCGTACCAACATGTATTTAGCGATAGTAATCGGATATTCCTAGGTTGCATTGCTTTTAACAGTGAAACGATTGACTGTGGGACTTAATTGAACTGATTTTGGACTTTGTCCTTATAAATGGGATAAATGAGTCAGTTTGACTAAAAGAAATAACATTCTTTTTAATTTAACATGATTGTGGGAACTCAGTGATTACACTGGGCGCTGTGGTAGCGCTTTATTTAAAAATTAAGATAAATCAGTCATTTTTACTGTGGGACCAATCCTAGCCGTTAGCGCGCGCTGAAGATATAGAGACAGTTTCAAAAACTCCATTTCATTGACTTTCTAACAGTGTCAATCCGTTTGAGTTACAACGGTTGCGTCACATATTCGTACCAACATGTATTTAGCGATTGTATTCGGATATTACTAGGTTGCATCGCTTTTAACAGTGAAACGTTAGACTGTGGGACTTAATTGAACTGATTTTGGACTTTGACCTTATAAATGTGATAAATGAGACAGTTTGACTACAAGAAATAACATTCTTATTAATCTGACATAATTGCTGGAACTCAGCGATTACACTGGGCGCTGCGGTAGCGTTTTATTTAAAAATTAGGATAAATAAGTTATTTTTTGCAGTGGGACCAATCCTGGCCGTTAGCACGCGCTGAACAAATAGGAACAGTTTCAAATACTACATTTCATTGACTTCTTGGCGGTATAATTCCGTTTGAGTTACAACGGTTCTGTCACATATTCGTACCAACATGTATTTAGCGATAGTAATCGGATATTCCTAGATTGCATCGCTTTTAACAGTGAAACGATTGACTGTGGGACTTAATTAAACTGATTTTGGACTTTGGCCTTATAAATGGGATGAATGAGCCAGTTTGACTAAAAGAAATAACATTATTCATAATTTGAAATGATTGCTGGAACTCAGCGATTACACTGGGCGCTGTGGTGGCGCCTTATAAAAAAATTAAGATAAATAAGTCATTTTTTACTGTGGGACTAATCCTTGTCGTTAGTTCGCGCTGAAGAAATAGAGTCAGTTTCAAAAACTACATTTCATTGACTTCTTGGCGGTATCAATCCATTTGAATTACAACGGTTGCGTCACATATTCGTACCAACATGTATTTAGTGATATCTTTCCGATATTACTAAGTTATATCGCTTTTAACAGTGAAACGATTGACTGTGGAACTTAATTGAACTAACTTTGGACTGTGACCTTATAAATGTCATAAGTGAGCCAACTGGACTCCAAGAAATAACATTCTTCTTAATTTGACATGATTGCCGAAACTCAGCGATTACACTGGCCGCTGTGGTAGCGCTTTATTTAAAAATTAAGATAAATAAGTTATTTTTTGCAGTGGGACCAATCCTTGCCGTTAGCACGCGCTGAACAAATAGGAACAGTTTCAAAGACTACATTTCATTGACTTTCTAGCGGTTTAAATCCGTTTGAGTTACAACCGTTGCGTCACATATTCGTACCAACATGTATTTAGCGATAGTATTCGGATATTCCTAGGTTGCATCGCTTTTAACAGTGAAACGATTGACTGTGGGACTTAATTGAACTGATTTTGGACTTTGTCCTTATAAATGGGATGATTGAGCTAGTTTGACTAAAAGAAATAACATTCTTCATAATTTGACATGATTGCTGGAACTCAGCGATTACACTGGGCGCTGTTGTAGCGCTTTATTAAAAAATTAAGATAAATAAGTCATTTTTTATTGTGGGACCAATCCTAGCCGTTAGTTTGCGCTGAAGAAATAGACACAGTTTCAAAAATTACATTTCATTGACTTTCTAACGGTGTGAAACCGGTTGATTTACAACGGTTGCGTCACATGTTCGTACCAACATGTATTTAGTGATTTTTTTCCGATATTACTAAGTTGTATCGCTTTTAACAGTGAAACGATTGACTGTGTGACTTAATTGAACTGATTCTGGACTGTGACCTTATAAATGCAATAAATGAGCCAATTGGACTCCAAGGAATAACATTCTTCTTAATTCGACATGATTGCTGGAATTCAGCGAGTACACTAGGCTCTGTGGTAGCGCTTTATTTAAAAATTTAGATAAATAAATCTTTTTTACTGTCGGACTAATCCTGGCCGTTATCGTGCGCTGAAGAAATAGAGACAGTTTCAAAAACTACATTTCATTGACTTTCTAACGGTGTCAATCCGTTTTAGTTACAACGGTTGCGTCACATATTCGTACCAACATGTATTTAGTGATATCTTTCCGATATTACTAAGTTATATCGCTTTTAACAGTGAAACGATTGACTGTGGAACTTAATTGAACTAACTTTGGACTGTGACCTTATAAATGTGATAAGTGAGCCAACTGGACTCCAAGAAATAACATTCTTCTAAATTTGACATGATTGCCGAAACTCAGCGATTACACTGGGCGCTGTGGTAGTGCTTTATTTAAAAATTAAGATAAATAAGTTATTTTTTGCAGTGGGACCAATCCTGGCCGTTAGCACGCGCTGAACAAATAGGAACAGTTTCAAATACTACATTTCATTGACTTCTTGGCGGTATAAGTCCGTTTGAGTTACAACGGTTCTGTCACATATTCGTACCAACATGTATTTAGCGATAGTAATCGGATATTCCTAGGTTGCATCGCTTTTAACAGTGAAACGATTGACTGTGGGACTTAATTAAACTGATTTTGGACTTTGGCCTTATAAATGGGATAAATGAGCCAGTTTGACTAAAAGAAATAACATTCTTCATAATTTGAAATGATTGCTGGAACTCAGCGATTACACTGGGCGCTGTGGTGGCGCCTTATAAAAAAATTAAGATAAATAAGTCATTTTTTACTGTGGGACTAATCCTAGCCGTTAGCGCGCTGAAGATATAGAGACAGTTTCAAAAACTCCATTTCATTGACTTTCTAACAGTGTCAATCCGTTTGAGTTACAACGGTTGCGTCACATATTCGTACCAACATGTATTTAGCGATTGTATTCGGATATTACTAGGTTGCATCGCTTCTAACAGTGAAACGTTAGACTGTGGGACTTAATTGAACTGACTTTGGACTTTGACCTTATAAATGTGATAAATGAGACAGTTTGACTACAAGAAATAACATTCTTATTAATCTGACATAATTGCTGGAACTCAGCGATTACACTGGGCTCTGCGGTAGCGTTTTATTTAAAAATTAGGATAAATAAGTCTTTTTTTACTGTGGGACCAATCCTAGCCGTTATCGTGCGCTGAAGAAATAGAGACAGTTTTAAATACTACATTTCATTGACTTCTTGGCGGTATAAGTCCGTTTGAGTTACAACGGTTCTGTCACATATTCGTACCAACATGTATTTAGCGATAGTAATCGGATATTCCTAGGTTGCATCGCTTTTAACAGTGAAACGATTGACTGTGGGACTTAATTGAACTGATTTTGGACTTTGTCCTTATAAATGGGATAAATGAGCCAGTTTGACTAAAAGAAATAACATTCTTCATAATTTGAAATGAATGCTGGAACTCAGCGATTACACTGGGCGCTGTGGTGGCGCCTTATAAAAAAATTAAGATAAATAAGTCATTTTTTACTGTGGGACTAATCCTTGTCGTTAGTTCGCACTGAAGAAATAGAGTCAGTTTCTAAAACTACATTTCATTGACTTCTTGGCGGTATCAATCCATTTGAATTACAACGGTTGCGTCACATATTCGTACCAAGATGTATTTAGTGATATCTTTCCGATATTACTAAGTTATATCGCTTTTAACAGTGAAACGATTGACTGTGGAACTTAATTGAACTAACTTTGGACTGTGACCTTATAAATGTGATAAGTGAGCCAACTGGACTCCAAGAAATAACATTCTTCTTAATTTGACATGATTGCCGAAACTCAGCGATTACACTGGGTAGCGCTTTATTTAAAAATTAAGATAAATAAGTTATTTTTTGCAGTGGGACCAATCCTGGCCGTTAGCACGCGCTGAACAAATAGGAACAGTTTCAAATACCACATTTCATTGACTTCTTGGCGGTATAAGTCCGTTTGAGTTACAACGGTTCTGTCACATATTCGTACCAACATGTATTTAGCGATAGTAATCGGATATTCCTAGGTTGCATCGCTTTTAACAGTGAAACGATTGACTGTGGGACTTAATTGAACTGATTCTGGACTTTGGCCTTATAAATGGGATAAATGAGCCAGTTTGACTAAAAGAAATAACATTCTTCATAATTTGAAATGATTGCTGGAACTCAGCGATTACACTAGGCTCTGTGGTAGCGCTTTATTTAAAAATTTAGATAAATAAATCTTTTTTACTGTCGGACTAATCCTTGTCGTTAGTTCGCGCTGAAGAAATAGAGTCAGTTTCAAAAACTACATTTCATTGACTTTCTAACGGTGTCAATCCGTTTTAGTTACAACGGTTGCGTCACATATTCGTACCAACATGTATTTAGTGATATCTTTCCGATATTACTAAGTTATATCGCTTTTAACAGTGAAACGATTGACTGTGGAACTTAATTGAACTAACTTTGGACTGTGACCTTATAAATGTGATAAGTGAGCCAACTGGACTCCAAGAAATAACATTCTTCTAAATTTGACATGATTGCCGAAACTCAGCGATTACACTGGGCGCTGTGGTAGCGCTTTATTTAAAAATTAAGATAAATAAGTTATTTTTTGCAGTGGGACCAATCCTGGCCGTTAGCACGCGCTGAACAAATAGGAACAGTTTCAAATACTACATTTCATTGACTTCTTGGCGGTATAAGTCCGTTTGAGTTACAACGGTTCTGTCACATATTCGTACCAACATGTATTTAGCGATAGTAATCGGATATTCCTAGGTTGCATCGCTTTTAACAGTGAAACGATTGACTGTGGGACTTAATTAAACTGATTTTGGACTTTGGCCTTATAAATGGGATAAATGAGCCAGTTTGACTAAAAGAAATAACATTCTTCATAATTTGAAATGATTGCTGGAACTCAGCGATTACACTGGGCGCTGTGGTGGCGCCTTATAAAAAAATTAAGATAAATAAGTCATTTTTTACTGTGGGACTAATCCTAGCCGTTAGCGCGCGCTGAAGATATAGAGACAGTTTCAAAAACTCCATTTCATTGACTTTCTAACAGTGTCAATCCGTTTGAGTTACAACGGTTGCGTCACATATTCGTACCAACATGTATTTAGCGATTGTATTCGGATATTACTAGGTTGCATCGCTTTTAACAGTGAAACGTTAGACTGTGGGACTTAATTGAACTGACTTTGGACTTTGACCTTATAAATGTGATAAATGAGACAGTTTGACTACAAGAAATAACATTCTTATTAATCTGACATAATTGCTGGAACTCAGCGATTACACTGGGCTCTGCGGTAGCGTTTTATTTAAAAATTAGGATAAATAAGTCTTTTTTTACTGTGGGACCAATCCTAGCCGTTATCGTGCGCTGAAGAAATAGAGACAGTTTTAAATACTACATTTCATTGACTTCTTGGCGGTATAAGTCCGTTTGAGTTACAACGGTTCTGTCACATATTCGTACCAACATGTATTTAGCGATAGTAATCGGATATTCCTAGGTTGCATCGCTTTTAACAGTGAAACGATTGACTGTGGGACTTAATTGAACTGATTTTGGACTTTGTCCTTATAAATGGGATAAATGAGCCAGTTTGACTAAAAGAAATAACATTCTTCATAATTTGAAATGAATGCTGGAACTCAGCGATTACACTGGGCGCTGTGGTGGCGCCTTATAAAAAAATTAAGATAAATAAGTCATTTTTTACTGTGGGACTAATCCTTGTCGTTAGTTCGCACTGAAGAAATAGAGTCAGTTTCTAAAACTACATTTCATTGACTTCTTGGCGGTATCAATCCATTTGAATTACAACGGTTGCGTCACATATTCGTACCAAGATGTATTTAGTGATATCTTTCCGATATTACTAAGTTATATCGCTTTTAACAGTGAAACGATTGACTGTGGAACTTAATTGAACTAACTTTGGACTGTGACCTTATAAATGTGATAAGTGAGCCAACTGGACTCCAAGAAATAACATTCTTCTTAATTTGACATGATTGCCGAAACTCAGCGATTACACTGGGTGGCGCTTTATTTAAAAATTAAGATAAATAAGTTATTTTTTGCAGTGGGACCAATCCTGGCCGTTAGCACGCGCTGAACAAATAGGAACAGTTTCAAATACTACATTTCATTGACTTCTTGGCGGTATAAGTCCGTTTGAGTTACAACGGTTCTGTCACATATTCGTACCAACATGTATTTAGCGATAGTAATCGGATATTCCTAGGTTGCATCGCTTTTAACAGTGAAACGATTGACTGTGGGACTTAATTAAACTGATTTTGGACTTTGGCCTTATAAATGGGATAAATGAGCCAGTTTGACTAAAAGAAATAACATTCTTCATAATTTGAAATGATTGCTGGAACTCAGCGATTACACTGGGCGCTGTGGTGGCGCCTTATAAAAAAATTAAGATAAATAAGTCATTTTTTACTGTGGGACTAATCCTTGTCGTTAGTTCGCGCTGAAGAAATAGAGTCAGTTTCAAAAACTACATTTCATTGACTTCTTGGCGGTATCAATCCATTTGAATTACAACGGTTGCGTCACATATTCGTACCAACATGTATTTAGTGATATCTTTCCGATATTACTAAGTTATATCGCTTTTAACAGTGAAACGATTGACTGTGGAACTTAATTGAACTAACTTTGGACTGTGACCTTATAAATGTCATAAGTGAGCCAACTGGACTCCAAGAAATAACATTCTTCTTAATTTGACATGATTGCCGAAACTCAGCGATTACACTGGCCGCTGTGGTAGCGCTTTATTTAAAAATTAAGATAAATAAGTTATTTTTTGCAGTGGGACCAATCCTTGCCGTTAGCACGCGCTGAACAAATAGGAACAGTTTCAAAGACTACATTTCATTGACTTTCTAGCGGTTTAAATCCGTTTGAGTTACAACCGTTGCGTCACATATTCGTACCAACATGTATTTAGCGATAGTATTCGGATATTCCTAGGTTGCATCGCTTTTAACAGTGAAACGATTGACTGTGGGACTTAATTGAACTGATTTTGGACTTTGTCCTTATAAATGGGATGATTGAGCTAGTTTGACTAAAAGAAATAACATTCTTCATAATTTGACATGATTGCTGGAACTCAGCGATTACACTGGGCGCTGTTGTAGCGCTTTATTAAAAAATTAAGATAAATAAGTCATTTTTTACTGTGGGACCAATCCTAGCCGTTAGTTCGCGCTGAAGAAATAGAGACAGTTTCAAAGACTACATTTCATTGACTTTCTAGCGGTTTAAATCCGTTTGAGTTACAACCGTTGCGTCACATATTCGTACCAACATGTATTTAGCGATAGTATTCGGATATTCCTAGGTTGCATCGCTTTTAACAGTGAAACGATTGACTGTGGGACTTAATTGAACTGATTTTGGACTTTGTCCTTATAAATGGGATGATTGAGCTAGTTTGACTAAAAGAAATAACATTCTTCATAATTTGACATGATTGCTGGAACTCAGCGATTACACTGGGCGCTGTTGTAGCGCTTTATTAAAAAATTAAGATAAATAAGTCATTTTTTACTGTGGGACCAATCCTAGCCGTTAGTTCGCGCTGAAGAAATAGAGACAGTTTCAAAAATTACATTTCATTGACTTTCTAACGGTGTGAAACCGGTTGATTTACAACGGTTGCGTCACATGTTCGTACCAACATGTATTTAGTGATTTTTTTCCGATATTACTAAGTTGTATCGCTTTTAACAGTGAAACGATTGACTGTGTGACTTAATTGAACTGATTCTGGACTGTGACCTTATAAATGCAATAAATGAGCCAATTGGACTCCAAGGAATAACATTCTTCTTAATTCGACATGATTGCTGGAATTCAGCGAGTACACTAGGCTCTGTGGTAGCGCTTTATTTAAAAATTTAGATAAGTAAATCTTTTTTACTGTCGGACTAATCCTGGCCGTTATCGTGCGCTGAAGAAATAGAGACAGTTTCAAAAACTACATTTCATTGACTTTCTAACGGTGTCAATCCGTTTTAGTTACAACGGTTGCGTCACATATTCGTACCAACATGTATTTAGTGATATCTTTCCGATATTACTAAGTTATATCGCTTTTAACAGTGAAACGATTGACTGTGGAACTTAATTGAACTAACTTTGGACTGTGACCTTATAAATTTGATAAGTGAGCCAACTGGACTCCAAAAAATAACATTCTTCTTAATTTGACATGATTGCCGAAACTCAGCGATTACACTGGGCGCTGTGGTAGCGCTTTATTTAAAAATTAAGATAATTAAGTTATTTTTTGCAGTGGCACCAATCCTGGCCAATAGCACGCGCTGAACAAATAGGTACAGTTTCAAAGACTACATTTCATTGACTTTCTAGCGGTTTAAATCCGTTTGAGTTACAACCGTTGCGTCACATATTCGTACCAACATGTATTTAGCGATGGTATTCGGATATTCCTAGGTTGCATCGCTTTTAACAGTGAAACGATTGACTGTGGGACTTAATTGAACTGATTTTGGACTTTGTCCTTATAAATGGGATAAATGAGCTAGTTTGACTAAAAGAAACAACATTCTTCATAATTTGACATGATTGCTGGAACTCAGCGATTACACTGGGCGCTGTGGTAGCGCTTTATTAAAAAGTTAAGATAAATAAGTCATTTTTTACTGTGGGACCAATCCTAGCCGTTAGTTCGCGCTGAAGAAATAGAGACAGTTTCAAAAACTACATTTCATTGACTTTCTAACGGTGTCAAACCGGTTGAGTTACAACGGTTGCGTCACATGTTCGTACCAACATGTATTTAGTGATTTTTTTCCGATATTACTAAGTTGTATCGCTTTTAACAGTGAAACGATTGACTGTGTGACTTAATTGAACTGATTCTGGACTGTGACCTTATAAATGCGATAAATGAGCCAATTGGACTCCAAGGAATAACATTCTTCTTAATTCGACATGATTGCTGGAATTCAGCGAGTACACTAGGCTCTGTGGTAGCGCTTTATTTAAAAGGTTAGATAAATAAATCTTTTTTTACTGTGGGAGTAATCCTGGCCGTTATCGTGCGCTGAAGAAATAGAGACAGCTTCAAAAACTACATTTCATTGACTTTCTAACGATGTCAATCCGTTTGAGTTACAACGGTTGCGTCATATATTCGTACCAACATGTATTTAGTGATTTTTTGCCGATATTACTAAGTTGTATCGCTTTTAACAGTGAAACGATTGACTGTGGGACTTAATTGAACTGATTTTGGACTGTGACCTAATAAGTATTATAAGTTAGACAATTGGACTCCAAGAAAAAACATTCTTTTTAATTTAACATGATTGTGGGAACTCAGTGATTACACTGGGCTCTGTGGTAGCGCTTTATTTAAAAATTAAGATAAATCAGTCATTTTTACTCTGGGACCAATCCTAGCCGTTAGCGAGCGCTGAAGATATAGAGACAGTTTCAAAAACTCCATTTCATTGACTTTCTAACAGTGTCAATCCGTTTGAGTTACAACGGTTGCGTCACATATTCGTACCAACATGTATTTAGCGATTTTTTGCCGATATTACTAAGTTTTATCGCTTTTAACAGTGAAACGATTGACTGTGGGACTTAATTGAACTGATTTTGGACTGTGACCTTGTAAGTATTATAAGTTAGACAATTGGACTCCAAGAAATAACATTCTTTTTAATTTAACATGATTGTGGGAACTCAGTGATTACACTGGGCTCTGTGGTAGCGCTTTATTTAAAAATTAAGATAAATTAGTCATTTTTACTGTGGGACCAATCCTAGCCGTTAGCGAGCGCTGAAGATATAGAGACAGTTTCAAAAACTCCATTTCATTGACTTTCTAACAGTGTCAATCCGTTTGAGTTACAACGGTTGCGTCATATATTCGTACCAACATGTATTTAGCGATAGTATTCGGATATTACTAGGTTGCATCGCTTTTAACAGTGAAACGTTTGACTGTGGGACTTAATTGAACTGACTTTGGACTTTGACCTTATAAATGTGATAAATGAGACAGTTTGACTACAAGAAATAACATTCTTATTAATCTGAAATAATTGCTGGAACTCAGCGATTACACTGGGCGCTGCGGTAGCGTTTTATTTAAAAATTAGGATAAATAAGTCTTTTTTTACTGTGGGACCAATCCTGGCCGTTAGCACGCGCTGAACAAATAGGAACAGTTTCAAAGACTACATTTGATTGACTTTCTAGCGGTTTAAATCCGTTTGAGTTACAACCGTTGCGTCACATATTCGTACCAACATGTATTTAGCGATAGTATTCGGATATTCCTAGGTTGTATTGCTTTTAATAATTTAATTGACTGTGGGACTTAATTGAACTGATTTTGGACTTTGTCCTGATAAATGGGATAAATGAGCCAGTTTGACTAAAAGAAATAACATTCTTCATAATTTGACATGATTGCTGGAACTCAGCGATTACACTGGGCGCTGTGGTAGCGCTTCATTTAAAAATTTAGATAAATGAGTCATCATTTACTGTGGGACCAACCCTAGCCGTTATCGCGCGCTGAAAAAATAGCGACAGATTCAAAAACTACATTTCACTGACTTTCTAACGGTGTCAGTCCGTTTGAGTTACAACGGTTGGGGGACATATTCGTACCAACATGTATTTAGCGATATTTTTCTGATATTACTAGGTTGCATCTCTTTTAACAGTGAAACGTTTGAATGTGGGACTTAATTGAACTGACTTTGGACTTTGACCTTATAAATGTGATAAATGACTTTGACCTTATAAATGTGATAAATGAGACAGTTTGACTACAAGAAATAACATTTCTTATTAATCTGACATAATTGCTGGAACTCAGCGATTACACTGGGCGCTGCGGTAGCGTTTTATTTAAAAATTAGGATAAATAAGTCTTTTTTTACTGTGGGACCAATCCTGGCGGTTAGCACGCGCTGAACAAATAGGAACAGTTTCAAAGACTACATTTCATTGACTTTCTAGCTGTTTAAGTCCGTTTGAGTTACAACCGTTGCGTCACATATTCGTACCAACATGTATTTAGCGATAGTATTCGGATATTCCTAGGTTGCATCGCTTTTAACAGTGAAACGATTGACTGTGGGACTTAATTGAATGGATTTTGGACTTTGTCCTGATAAATGGGATAAATGAGCCAGCTTGACTAAAAGAAATAACATTCTTCATAATTTGACATGATTGCTGGAACTCAGCGATTACACTGGGCGCTGTGGTAGCGCTTTATTAAAAAATTAAGATAAATAAGTCATTTTTTACTGTGGGAGTAATCCTTGCCGTTAGTTCGCGCTGAAGAAATAGAGACAGTTTCAAAAATTACATTTCATTGACTTTCTAACGGTGTGAAACCGGTTGATTTACAACGGTTGCGTCACATGTTCGTACCAACATGTATTTAGTGATTTTTTTCCGATATTACTAAGTTGTATCGCTTTTAACAGTGAAACGATTGACTGTGTGACTTAATTGAACTGATTCTGGACTGTGACCTTATAAATGCAATAAATGAGCCAATTGGACTCCAAGGAATAACATTCTTCTTAATTCGACATGATTGCTGGAATTCAGCGAGTACACTAGGCTCTGTGGTAGCGCTTTATTTAAAAATTTAGATAAGTAAATCTTTTTTACTGTCGGACTAATCCTGGCCGTTATCGTGCGCTGAAGAAATAGAGACAGTTTCAAAAACTACATTTCATTGACTTTCTAACGGTGTCAATCCGTTTTAGTTACAACGGTTGCGTCACATATTCGTACCAACATGTATTTAGTGATATCTTTCCGATATTACTAAGTTATATCGCTTTTAACAGTGAAACGATTGACTGTGGAACTTAATTGAACTAACTTTGGACTGTGACCTTATAAATTTGATAAGTGAGCCAACTGGACTCCAAAAAATAACATTCTTCTTAATTTGACATGATTGCCGAAACTCAGCGATTACACTGGGCGCTGTGGTAGCGCTTTATTTAAAAATTAAGATAATTAAGTTATTTTTTGCAGTGGCACCAATCCTGGCCAATAGCACGCGCTGAACAAATAGGTACAGTTTCAAAGACTACATTTCATTGACTTTCTAGCGGTTTAAATCCGTTTGAGTTACAACCGTTGCGTCACATATTCGTACCAACATGTATTTAGCGATGGTATTCGGATATTCCTAGGTTGCATCGCTTTTAACAGTGAAACGATTGACTGTGGGACTTAATTGAACTGATTTTGGACTTTGTCCTTATAAATGGGATAAATGAGCTAGTTTGACTAAAAGAAACAACATTCTTCATAATTTGACATGATTGCTGGAACTCAGCGATTACACTGGGCGCTGTGGTAGCGCTTTATTAAAAAGTTAAGATAAATAAGTCATTTTTTACTGTGGGACCAATCCTAGCCGTTAGTTCGCGCTGAAGAAATAGAGACAGTTTCAAAAACTACATTTCATTGACTTTCTAACGGTGTCAAACCGGTTGAGTTACAACGGTTGCGTCACATGTTCGTACCAACATGTATTTAGTGATTTTTTTCCGATATTACTAAGTTGTATCGCTTTTAACAGTGAAACGATTGACTGTGGGACTTAATTGAATGGATTTTGGACTTTGTCCTGATAAATGGGATAAATGAGCCAGCTTGACTAAAAGAAATAACATTCTTCATAATTTGACATGATTGCTGGAACTCAGCGATTACACTGGGCGCTGTGGTAGCGCGTTATTAAAAAATTAAGATAAATAAGTCATTTTTTACTGTGGGAGTAATCCTTGCCGTTAGTTCGCGCTGAAGAAACAGAGACAGTCTCAAAAACTACATTTCATTGACTTCTTGGCGGTATCAATCCATTTGAATTACAACGGTTGCGTCACATATTCGTACCAACATGTATTTAGTGATATCTTTCCGATATTACTAAGTTATATCGCTTTTAACAGTGAAACGATTGACTGAGACAGTTTCAAAAACTCCATTTCATTGACTTTCTAACAGTGTCAATCCGTTTGAGTTACAACGGTTGCGTCATATATTCGTACCAACATGTATTTAGCGATAGTATTCGGATATTACTAGGTTGCATCGCTTTTAACAGTGAAACGTTTGACTGTGGGACTTAATTGAACTGACTTTGGACTTTGACCTTATAAATGTGAGAAATGAGACAGTTTGACTACAAGAAATAACATTCTTATTAATCTGACATAATTGCTGGAACTCAGCGATTACACTGGGCGCTGCGGTAGCGTTTTATTTAAAAATTAGGATAAATAAGTCTTTTTTTACTGTGGGACCAATCCTGGCCGTTAGCACGCGCTGAACAAATAGGAACAGTTTCAAAGACTACATTTCATTGACTTTCTAGCGGTTTAAATCCGTTTGAGTTACAACCGTTGCGTCACATATTCGTACCAACATGTATTTAGCGATAGTATTCGGATATTCCTAGATTGCATCGCTTTTAACAGTGAAACGATTGACTGTGGGACTTAATTGAACTGATTTTGGACTTTGTCCTTATAAATGGGATGATTGAGCTAGTTTGACTAAAAGAAATAACATTCTTCATAATTTGACATGATTGCTGGAACTCAGCGATTACACTGGGCGCTGTTGTAGCGCTTTATTAAAAAATTAAGATAAATAAGTCATTTTTTACTGTGGGACCAATCCTAGCCGTTAGTTCGCGCTGAAGAAATAGAGACAGTTTCAAAAATTACATTTCATTGACTTTCTAACGGTGTGAAACCGGTTGATTTACAACGGTTGCGTCACATGTTCGTACCAACATGTATTTAGTGATTTTTTTCCGATATTACTAAGTTGTATCGCTTTTAACAGTGAAACGATTGACTGTGTGACTTAATTGAACTGATTCTGGACTGTGACCTTATAAATGCAATAAATGAGCCAATTGGACTCCAAGGAATAACATTCTTCTTAATTCGACATGATTGCTGGAATTCAGCGAGTACACTAGGCTCTGTGGTAGCGCTTTATTTAAAAATTTAGATAAGTAAATCTTTTTTACTGTCGGACTAATCCTGGCCGTTATCGTGCGCTGAAGAAATAGAGACAGTTTCAAAAACTACATTTCATTGACTTTCTAACGGTGTCAATCCGTTTTAGTTACAACGGTTGCGTCACATATTCGTACCAACATGTATTTAGTGATATCTTTCCGATATTACTAAGTTATATCGCTTTTAACAGTGAAACGATTGACTGTGGAACTTAATTGAACTAACTTTGGACTGTGACCTTATAAATTTGATAAGTGAGCCAACTGGACTCCAAAAAATAACATTCTTCTTAATTTGACATGATTGCCGAAACTCAGCGATTACACTGGGCGCTGTGGTAGCGCTTTATTTAAAAATTAAGATAATTAAGTTATTTTTTGCAGTGGCACCAATCCTGGCCAATAGCACGCGCTGAACAAATAGGTACAGTTTCAAAGACTACATTTCATTGACTTTCTAGCGGTTTAAATCCGTTTGAGTTACAACCGTTGCGTCACATATTCGTACCAACATGTATTTAGCGATGGTATTCGGATATTCCTAGGTTGCATCGCTTTTAACAGTGAAACGATTGACTGTGGGACTTAATTGAACTGATTTTGGACTTTGTCCTTATAAATGGGATAAATGAGCTAGTTTGACTAAAAGAAACAACATTCTTCATAATTTGACATGATTGCTGGAACTCAGCGATTACACTGGGCGCTGTGGTAGCGCTTTATTAAAAAGTTAAGATAAATAAGTCATTTTTTACTGTGGGACCAATCCTAGCCGTTAGTTCGCGCTGAAGAAATAGAGACAGTTTCAAAAACTACATTTCATTGACTTTCTAACGGTGTCAAACCGGTTGAGTTACAACGGTTGCGTCACATGTTCGTACCAACATGTATTTAGTGATTTTTTTCCGATATTACTAAGTTGTATCGCTTTTAACAGTGAAACGATTGACTGTGGGACTTAATTGAATGGATTTTGGACTTTGTCCTGATAAATGGGATAAATGAGCCAGCTTGACTAAAAGAAATAACATTCTTCATAATTTGACATGATTGCTGGAACTCAGCGATTACACTGGGCGCTGTGGTAGCGCTTTATTAAAAAATTAAGATAAATAAGTCATTTTTTACTGTGGGAGTAATCCTTGCCGTTAGTTCGCGCTGAAGAAACAGAGACAGTCTCAAAAACTACATTTCATTGACTTCTTGGCGGTATCAATCCATTTGAATTACAACGGTTGCGTCACATATTCGTACCAACATGTATTTAGTGATATCTTTCCGATATTACTAAGTTATATCGCTTTTAACAGTGAAACGATTGACTGAGACAGTTTCAAAAACTCCATTTCATTGACTTTCTAACAGTGTCAATCCGTTTGAGTTACAACGGTTGCGTCATATATTCGTACCAACATGTATTTAGCGATAGTATTCGGATATTACTAGGTTGCATCGCTTTTAACAGTGAAACGTTTGACTGTGGGACTTAATTGAACTGACTTTGGACTTTGACCTTATAAATGTGAGAAATGAGACAGTTTGACTACAAGAAATAACATTCTTATTAATCTGACATAATTGCTGGAACTCAGCGATTACACTGGGCGCTGCGGTAGCGTTTTATTTAAAAATTAGGATAAATAAGTCTTTTTTTACTGTGGGACCAATCCTGGCCGTTAGCACGCGCTGAACAAATAGGAACAGTTTCAAAGACTACATTTCATTGACTTTCTAGCGGTTTAAATCCGTTTGAGTTACAACCGTTGCGTCACATATTCGTACCAACATGTATTTAGCGATAGTATTCGGATATTCCTAGGTTGCATCGCTTTTAACAGTGAAACGATTGACTGTGGGACTTAATTGAACTGATTTTGGACTTTGTCCTTATAAATGGGATGATTGAGCTAGTTTGACTAAAAGAAATAACATTCTTCATAATTTGACATGATTGCTGGAACTCAGCGATTACACTGGGCGCTGTTGTAGCGCTTTATTAAAAAATTAAGATAAATAAGTCATTTTTTACTGTGGGACCAATCCTAGCCGTTAGTTCGCGCTGAAGAAATAGAGACAGTTTCAAAAATTACATTTCATTGACTTTCTAACGGTGTGAAACCGGTTGATTTACAACGGTTGCGTCACATGTTCGTACCAACATGTATTTAGTGATTTTTTTCCGATATTACTAAGTTGTATCGCTTTTAACAGTGAAACGATTGACTGTGTGACTTAATTGAACTGATTCTGGACTGTGACCTTATAAATGCAATAAATGAGCCAATTGGACTCCAAGGAATAACATTCTTCTTAATTCGACATGATTGCTGGAATTCAGCGAGTACACTAGGCTCTGTGGTAGCGCTTTATTTAAAAATTTAGATAAGTAAATCTTTTTTACTGTCGGACTAATCCTGGCCGTTATCGTGCGCTGAAGAAATAGAGACAGTTTCAAAAACTACATTTCATTGACTTTCTAACGGTGTCAATCCGTTTTAGTTACAACGGTTGCGTCACATATTCGTACCAACATGTATTTAGTGATATCTTTCCGATATTACTAAGTTATATCGCTTTTAACAGTGAAACGATTGACTGTGGAACTTAATTGAACTAACTTTGGACTGTGACCTTATAAATTTGATAAGTGAGCCAACTGGACTCCAAAAAATAACATTCTTCTTAATTTGACATGATTGCCGAAACTCAGCGATTACACTGGGCGCTGTGGTAGCGCTTTATTTAAAAATTAAGATAATTAAGTTATTTTTTGCAGTGGCACCAATCCTGGCCAATAGCACGCGCTGAACAAATAGGTACAGTTTCAAAGACTACATTTCATTGACTTTCTAGCGGTTTAAATCCGTTTGAGTTACAACCGTTGCGTCACATATTCGTACCAACATGTATTTAGCGATGGTATTCGGATATTCCTAGGTTGCATCGCTTTTAACAGTGAAACGATTGACTGTGGGACTTAATTGAACTGATTTTGGACTTTGTCCTTATAAATGGGATAAATGAGCTAGTTTGACTAAAAGAAACAACATTCTTCATAATTTGACATGATTGCTGGAACTCAGCGATTACACTGGGCGCTGTGGTAGCGCTTTATTAAAAAGTTAAGATAAATAAGTCATTTTTTACTGTGGGACCAATCCTAGCCGTTAGTTCGCGCTGAAGAAATAGAGACAGTTTCAAAAACTACATTTCATTGACTTTCTAACGGTGTCAAACCGGTTGAGTTACAACGGTTGCGTCACATGTTCGTACCAACATGTATTTAGTGATTTTTTTCCGATATTACTAAGTTGTATCGCTTTTAACAGTGAAACGATTGACTGTGTGACTTAATTGAACTGATTCTGGACTGTGACCTTATAAATGCGATAAATGAGCCAATTGGACTCCAAGGAATAACATTCTTCTTAATTCGACATGATTGCTGGAATTCAGCGAGTACACTAGGCTCTGTGGTAGCGCTTTATTTAAAAGGTTAGATAAATAAATCTTTTTTTACTGTGGGAGTAATCCTGGCCGTTATCGTGCGCTGAGGAAATAGAGACAGCTTCAAAAACTACATTTCATTGACTTTCTAACGATGTCAATCCGTTTGAGTTACAACGGTTGCGTCATATATTCGTACCAACATGTATTTAGTGATTTTTTGCCGATATTACTAAGTTGTATCGCTTTTAACAGTGAAACGATTGACTGTGGGACTTAATTGAACTGATTTTGGACTGTGACCTAATAAGTATTATAAGTTAGACAATTGGACTCCAAGAAATAACATTCTTTTTAATTTAACATGATTGTGGGAACTCAGTGATTACACTGGGCTCTGTGGTAGCGCTTTATTTAAAAATTAAGATAAATCAGTCATTTTTACTCTGGGACCAATCCTAGCCGTTAGCGAGCGCTGAAGATATAGAGACAGTTTCAAAAACTCCATTTCATTGACTTTCTAACAGTGTCAATCCGTTTGAGTTACAACGGTTGCTTCATATATTCGTACCAACATGTATTTAGCGATTTTTTGCCGATATTACTAAGTTGTATCGCTTTTAACAGTGAAACGATAGACTGTGGGACTTAATTGAACTGATTTTGGACTGTGACCTTGTAAGTATTATAAGTTAGACAATTGGACTCCAAGAAATAACATTCTTTTTAATTTAACATGATTGTGGGAACTCAGTGATTACACTGGGCTCTGTGGTAGCGCTTTATTTAAAAATTAAGATAAATTAGTCATTTTTACTGTGGGACCAATCCTAGCCGTTAGCGAGCGCTGAAGATATAGAGACAGTTTCAAAAACTCCATTTCATTGACTTTCTAACAGTGTCAATCCGTTTGAGTTACAACGGTTGCGTCATATATTCGTACCAACATGTATTTAGCGATAGTATTCGGATATTACTAGGTTGCATCGCTTTTAACAGTGAAACGTTTGACTGTGGGACTTAATTGAACTGACTTTGGACTTTGACCTTATAAATGTGATAAATGAGACATTTTGACTACAAGAAATAACATTCTTATTAATCTGACATAATTGCTGGAACTCAGCGATTACACTGGGCGCTGCGGTAGCGTTTTATTTAAAAATTAGGATAAATAAGTCTTTTTTTACTGTGGGACCAATCCTGGCCGTTAGCACGCGCTGAACAAATAGGAACAGTTTCAAAGACTACATTTGATTGACTTTCTAGCGGTTTAAATCCGTTTGAGTTACAACCGTTGCGTCACATATTCGTACCAACATGTATTTAGCGATAGTATTCGGATATTCCTAGGTTGTATTGCTTTTAATAATTTAATTGACTGTGGGACTTAATTGAACTGATTTTGGACTTTGTCGTGATAAATGGGATAAATGAGCCAGTTTGACTAAAAGAAATAACATTCTTCATAATTTGACATGATTGCTGGAACTCAGCGATTACACTGGGCGCTGTGGTAGCGCTTCATTTAAAAATTTAGATAAATGAGTCATCATTTACTGTGGGACCAACCCTAGCCGTTATCGCGCGCTGAAAAAATAGCGACAGATTCAAAAACTACATTTCACTGACTTTCTAACGGTGTCAGTCCGTTTGAGTTACAACGGTTGGGGGACATATTCGTACCAACATGTATTTAGCGATATTTTTCTGATATTACTAGGTTTCATCTCTTTTAACAGTGAAACGTTTGAATGTGGGACTTAATTGAACTGACTTTGGACTTTGACCTTATAAATGTGATAAATGACTTTGACCTTATAAATGTGATAAATGAGACAGTTTGACTACAAGAAATAACATTCTTATTAATCTGACATAATTGCTGGAACTCAGCGATTACACTGGGCGCTGCGGTAGCGTTTTATTTAAAAATTAGGATAAATAAGTCTTTTTTTACTGTGGGACCAATCCTGGCCGTTAGCACGCGCTGAACAAATAGGAACAGTTTCAAAGACTACATTTCATTGACTTTCTAGCGGTTTAAATCCGTTTGAGTTACAACCGTTGCGTCACATATTCGTACCAACATGTATTTAGCGATAGTATTCGGATATTCCTAGGTTGCATCGCTTTTAACAGTGAAACGATTGACTGTGGGACTTAATTGAACTGATTTTGGACTTTGTCCTTATAAATGGGATGATTGAGCTAGTTTGACTAAAAGAAATAACATTCTTCATAATTTGACATGATTGCTGGAACTCAGCGATTACACTGGGCGCTGTTGTAGCGCTTTATTAAAAAATTAAGATAAATAAGTCATTTTTTACTGTGGGACCAATCCTAGCCGTTAGTTCGCGCTGAAGAAATAGAGACAGTTTCAAAAATTACATTTCATTGACTTTCTAACGGTGTGAAACCGGTTGATTTACAACGGTTGCGTCACATGTTCGTACCAACATGTATTTAGTGATTTTTTTCCGATATTACTAAGTTGTATCGCTTTTAACAGTGAAACGATTGACTGTGTGACTTAATTGAACTGATTCTGGACTGTGACCTTATAAATGCAATAAATGAGCCAATTGGACTCCAAGGAATAACATTCTTCTTAATTCGACATGATTGCTGGAATTCAGCGAGTACACTAGGCTCTGTGGTAGCGCTTTATTTAAAAATTTAGATAAGTAAATCTTTTTTACTGTCGGACTAATCCTGGCCGTTATCGTGCGCTGAAGAAATAGAGACAGTTTCAAAAACTACATTTCATTGACTTTCTAACGGTGTCAATCCGTTTTAGTTACAACGGTTGCGTCACATATTCGTACCAACATGTATTTAGTGATATCTTTCCGATATTACTAAGTTATATCGCTTTTAACAGTGAAACGATTGACTGTGGAACTTAATTGAACTAACTTTGGACTGTGACCTTATAAATTTGATAAATGAGACAGTTTGACTACAAGAAATAACATTCTTATTAATCTGACATAATTGCTGGAACT
Source organism: Hydractinia symbiolongicarpus (assembly GCF_029227915.1). NCBI lineage: Eukaryota > Metazoa > Cnidaria > Hydrozoa > Anthoathecata > Hydractiniidae > Hydractinia > Hydractinia symbiolongicarpus. The sequence goes on from NC_079884.1 coordinate 29,366,568, forward strand.
CAGCGATTACACTGGGCGCTGCGGTAGCGTTTTATTTAAAAATTAGGATAAATAAGTCTTTTTTTACTGTGGGACCAATCCTGGCGGTTAGCACGCGCTGAACAAATAGGAACAGTTTCAAAGACTACATTTCATTGACTTTCTAGCTGTTTAAGTCCGTTTGAGTTACAACCGTTGCGTCACATATTCGTACCAACATGTATTTAGCGATAGTATTCGGATATTCCTAGGTTGCATCGCTTTTAACAGTGAAACGATTGACTGTGGGACTTAATTGAATGGATTTTGGACTTTGTCCTGATAAATGGGATAAATGAGCCAGCTTGACTAAAAGAAATAACATTCTTCATAATTTGACATGATTGCTGGAACTCAGCGATTACACTGGGCGCTGTGGTAGCGCTTTATTAAAAAATTAAGATAAATAAGTCATTTTTTACTGTGGGAGTAATCCTTGCCGTTAGTTCGCGCTGAAGAAACAGAGACAGTCTCAAAAACTACATTTCATTGACTTCTTGGCGGTATCAATCCATTTGAATTAAAACGGTTGCGTCACATATTCGTACCAACATGTATTTAGTGATATCTTTCCGATATTACTAAGTTATATCGCTTTTAACAGTGAAACGATTGACTGTGGAACTTAATTGAACTAACTTTGGACTGTGACCTTATAAATGTCATAAGTGAGCCAACTGGACTCCAAGAAATAACATTCTTCTTAATTTGACATGATTGCCGAAACTCAGCGATTACACTGGCCGCTGTGGTAGCGCTTTATTTAAAAATTAAGATAAATAAGTTATTTTTTGCAGTGGGACCAATCCTTGCCGTTAGCACGCGCTGAACAAATAGGAACAGTTTCAAAGACTACATTTCATTGACTTTCTAGCGGTTTAAATCCGTTTGAGTTACAACCGTTGCGTCACATATTCGTACCAACATGTATTTAGCGATAGTATTCGGATATTCCTAGGTTGCATCGCTTTTAACAGTGAAACGATTGACTGTGGGACTTAATTGAACTGATTTTGGACTTTGTCCTTATAAATGGGATGATTGAGCTAGTTTGACTAAAAGAAATAACATTCTTCATAATTTGACATGATTGCTGGAACTCAGCGATTACACTGGGCGCTGTTGTAGCGCTTTATTAAAAAATTAAGATAAATAAGTCATTTTTTACTGTGGGACCAATCCTAGCCGTTAGTTCGCGCTGAAGAAATAGAGACAGTTTCAAAAATTACATTTCATTGACTTTCTAACGGTGTGAAACCGGTTGATTTACAACGGTTGCGTCACATGTTCGTACCAACATGTATTTAGTGATTTTTTTCCGATATTACTAAGTTGTATCGCTTTTAACAGTGAAACGATTGACTGTGTGACTTAATTGAACTGATTCTGGACTGTGACCTTATAAATGCAATAAATGAGCCAATTGGACTCCAAGAAATAACATTCTTTTTAATTTAACATGATTGTGGGAACTCAGTGATTACACTGGGCTCTGTGGTAGCGCTTTATTTAAAAATTAAGATAAATTAGTCATTTTTACTGTGGGACCAATCCTAGCCGTTAGCGAGCGCTGAAGATATAGAGACAGTTTCAAAAACTCCATTTCATTGACTTTCTAACAGTGTCAATCCGTTTGAGTTACAACGGTTGCGTCATATATTCGTACCAACATGTATTTAGCGATAGTATTCGGATATTACTAGGTTGCATCGCTTTTAACAGTGAAACGTTTGACTGTGGGACTTAATTGAACTGACTTTGGACTTTGACCTTATAAATGTGATAAATGAGACAGTTTGACTACAAGAAATAACATTCTTATTAATCTGACATAATTGCTGGAACTCAGCGATTACACTGGGCGCTGCGGTAGCGTTTTATTTAAAAATTAGGATAAATAAGTCTTTTTTTACTGTGGGACCAATCCTGGCCGTTAGCACGCGCTGAACAAATAGGAACAGTTTCAAAGACTACATTTGATTGACTTTCTAGCGGTTTAAATCCGTTTGAGTTACAACCGTTGCGTCACATATTCGTACCAACATGTATTTAGCGATAGTATTCGGATATTCCTAGGTTGTATTGCTTTTAATAATTTAATTGACTGTGGGACTTAATTGAACTGATTTTGGACTTTGTCCTGATAAATGGGATAAATGAGCCAGTTTGACTAAAAGAAATAACATTCTTCATAATTTGACATGATTGCTGGAACTCAGCGATTACACTGGGCGCTGTGGTAGCGCTTCATTTAAAAATTTAGATAAATGAGTCATCATTTACTGTGGGACCAACCCTAGCCGTTATCGCGCGCTGAAAAAATAGCGACAGATTCAAAAACTACATTTCACTGACTTTCTAACGGTGTCAGTCCGTTTGAGTTACAACGGTTGGGGGACATATTCGTACCAACATGTATTTAGCGATATTTTTCTGATATTACTAGGTTGCATCTCTTTTAACAGTGAAACGTTTGAATGTGGGACTTAATTGAACTGACTTTGGACTTTGACCTTATAAATGTGATAAATGACTTTGACCTTATAAATGTGATAAATGAGACAGTTTGACTACAAGAAATAACATTCTTATTAATCTGACATAATTGCTGGAACTCAGCGATTACACTGGGCGCTGCGGTAGCGTTTTATTTAAAAATTAGGATAAATAAGTCTTTTTTTACTGTGGGACCAATCCTGGCGGTTAGCACGCGCTGAACAAATAGGAACAGTTTCAAAGACTACATTTCATTGACTTTCTAGCTGTTTAAGTCCGTTTGAGTTACAACCGTTGCGTCACATATTCGTACCAACATGTATTTAGCGATAGTATTCGGATATTCCTAGGTTGCATCGCTTTTAACAGTGAAACGATTGACTGTGGGACTTAATTGAATGGATTTTGGACTTTGTCCTGATAAATGGGATAAATGAGCCAGCTTGACTAAAAGAAATAACATTCTTCATAATTTGACATGATTGCTGGAACTCAGCGATTACACTGGGCGCTGTGGTAGCGCTTTATTAAAAAATTAAGATAAATAAGTCATTTTTTACTGTGGGAGTAATCCTTGCCGTTAGTTCGCGCTGAAGAAACAGAGACAGTCTCAAAAACTACATTTCATTGACTTCTTGGCGGTATCAATCCATTTGAATTACAACGGTTGCGTCACATATTCGTACCAACATGTATTTAGTGATATCTTTCCGATATTACTAAGTTATATCGCTTTTAACAGTGAAACGATTGACTGAGACAGTTTCAAAAACTCCATTTCATTGACTTTCTAACAGTGTCAATCCGTTTGAGTTACAACGGTTGCGTCATATATTCGTACCAACATGTATTTAGCGATAGTATTCGGATATTACTAGGTTGCATCGCTTTTAACAGTGAAACGTTTGACTGTGGGACTTAATTGAACTGACTTTGGACTTTGACCTTATAAATGTGATAAATGAGACAGTTTGACTACAAGAAATAACATTCTTATTAATCTGACATAATTGCTGGAACTCAGCGATTACGCTGGGCGCTGCGGTAGCGTTTTATTTAAAAATTAGGATAAATAAGTCTTTTTTTACTGTGGGACCAATCCTGGCCGTTAGCACGCGCTGAACAAATAGGAACAGTTTCAAAGACTACATTTGATTGACTTTCTAGCGGTTTAAATCCGTTTGAGTTACAACCTTTGCGTCACATATTCGTACCAACATGTATTTAGCGATAGTATTCGGATATTCCTAGGTTGTATTGCTTTTAATAATTTAATTGACTGTGGGACTTAATTGAACTGATTTTGGACTGTGACCTTATAAGTATTATAAGTTAGACAATTGGACTCCAAGAAATAACATTCTTTTTAATTTAACATGATTGTGGGAACTCAGTGATTACACTGGGCTCTGTGGTAGCGCTTTATTTAAAAATTAAGATAAATCAGTCATTTTTACTCTGGGACCAATCCTAGCCGTTAGCGAGCGCTGAAGATATAGAGACAGTTTCAAAAACTCCATTTCATTGACTTTCTAACAGTGTCAATCCGTTTGAGTTACAACGGTTGCGTCACATATTCGTACCAACATGTACTTAGCGATTTTTTGCCGATATTACTAAGTTGTATCGCTTTTAACAGTGAAACGATTGACTGTGGGACTTAATTGAACTGATTTTGGACTGTGACCTTATAAGTATTATAAGTTAGACAATTGGACTCCAAGAAATAACATTCTTTTTAATTTAACATGATTGTGGGAACTCAGTGATTACACTGGGCTCTGTGGTAGCGCTTTATTTAAAAATTAAGATAAATCAGTCATTTTTACTGTGGGACCAATCCTAGCCGTTAGTTCGCGCTGAAGAAATAGAGACAGTCTCAAAAACTACATTTCATTGACTTCTTGGCGGTATCAATCCATTTGAATTACAACGGTTGCGTCACATATTCGTACCAACATGTATTTAGTGATATCTTTCCGATATTACTAAGTTATATCGCTTTTAACAGTGAAACGATTGACTGTGGAACTTAATTGAACTAATTTGGGACTGTGACCTTATAAATGTGATAAGTGAGCCAACTGGACTCCAAGAAATAACATTCTTCTTAATTTGACATGATTGCCGGAACTCAGCGATTACACTGGGCGCTGTGGTAGCGCTTCATTTAAAAAATTAAATAAATAATTTATTCTTCATTGTGGGACCAATCCTAGCCGTTATCGCGCGCTAAAGAAATAGAGACAATTTCAAAAACTACATTTCATTGACTTTCTAACGGTGTCAATCCGTTTGAGTTACAACGGTTGCGTCATATATTCGTACCAACATGTATTTAGTGATCTTTTGCCGATATTACTAAGTTGTATCGCTTTTAACAGTGAAACGATTGACTGTGGGACTTAATTGAACTGGTTCTGGACTGTGACCAGATAAATGTGATAAATGATACAATTGGACTCCAAGAAATAACATTCTTCTTAATTTGACATAATTGCCGGAACTCAGCGATTACACTGGGCGCTGGGGTAGCGCTTCATTTAAAAATTTAGATAAATGAGTCATCATTTACTGTGGGACCAACCCTAGCCGTTATCGCGCACTGAAGAAATAGCGACAGATTCAAAAACTACATTTCACTGACTTTCTAACGGTGTCAGTCCGTTTGAGTTACAACGGTTGGGGGACATATTCGTACCAACATGTATTTAGCGATATTTTTCTGATATTACTAGGTTGCATCGCTTTTAACAGTGAAACGTTAGACCTTGGGACTTAATTGAACTGACTTTGGACTTTGACCTTATAAATGTGATAAATGAGACAGTTTGACTACAAGAAATAACATTCTTATTAATCTAACATAATTGCTGGAACTCAGCGATTACACTGGGCGCTGCGGTAGCGTTTTATTTAAAAATTAGGATAAATAAGTCTTTTTTTACTGTGGGACCAATCCTGGCGGTTAGCACGCGCTGAACAAATAGGAACAGTTTCAAAGACTACATTTCATTGACTTTCTAGCTGTTTAAGTCCGTTTGAGTTACAACCGTTGCGTCACATATTCGTACCAACATGTATTTAGCGATAGTATTCGGATATTCCTAGGTTGCATCGCTTTTAACAGTGAAACGATTGACTGTGGGACTTAATTGAATGGATTTTGGACTTTGTCCTGATAAATGGGATAAATGAGCCAGCTTGACTAAAAGAAATAACATTCTTCATAATTTGACATGATTGCTGGAACTCAGCGATTACACTGGGCGCTGTGGTAGCGCTTTATTAAAAAATTAAGATAAATAAGTCATTTTTTACTGTGGGAGTAATCCTTGCCGTTAGTTCGCGCTGAAGAAACAGAGACAGTCTCAAAAACTACATTTCATTGACTTCTTGGCGGTATCAATCCATTTGAATTACAACGGTTGCGTCACATATTCGTACCAACATGTATTTAGTGATATCTTTCCGATATTACTAAGTTATATCGCTTTTAACAGTGAAACGATTGACTGAGACAGTTTCAAAAACTCCATTTCATTGACTTTCTAACAGTGTCAATCCGTTTGAGTTACAACGGTTGCGTCATATATTCGTACCAACATGTATTTAGCGATAGTATTCGGATATTACTAGGTTGCATCGCTTTTAACAGTGAAACGTTTGACTGTGGGACTTAATTGAACTGACTTTGGACTTTGACCTTATAAATGTGATAAATGAGACAGTTTGACTACAAGAAATAACATTCTTATTAATCTGACATAATTGCTGGAACTCAGCGATTACGCTGGGCGCTGCGGTAGCGTTTTATTTAAAAATTAGGATAAATAAGTCTTTTTTTACTGTGGGACCAATCCTGGCCGTTAGCACGCGCTGAACAAATAGGAACAGTTTCAAAGACTACATTTGATTGACTTTCTAGCGGTTTAAATCCGTTTGAGTTACAACCTTTGCGTCACATATTCGTACCAACATGTATTTAGCGATAGTATTCGGATATTCCTAGGTTGTATTGCTTTTAATAATTTAATTGACTGTGGGACTTAATTGAACTGATTTTGGACTGTGACCTTATAAGTATTATAAGTTAGACAATTGGACTCCAAGAAATAACATTCTTTTTAATTTAACATGATTGTGGGAACTCAGTGATTACACTGGGCTCTGTGGTAGCGCTTTATTTAAAAATTAAGATAAATCAGTCATTTTTACTCTGGGACCAATCCTAGCCGTTAGCGAGCGCTGAAGATATAGAGACAGTTTCAAAAACTCCATTTCATTGACTTTCTAACAGTGTCAATCCGTTTGAGTTACAACGGTTGCGTCACATATTCGTACCAACATGTATTTAGCGATTTTTTGCCGATATTACTAAGTTGTATCGCTTTTAACAGTGAAACGATTGACTGTGGGACTTAATTGAACTGATTTTGGACTGTGACCTTATAAGTATTATAAGTTAGACAATTGGACTCCAAGAAATAACATTCTTTTTAATTTAACATGATTGTGGGAACTCAGTGATTACACTGGGCTCTGTGGTAGCGCTTTATTTAAAAATTAAGATAAATCAGTCATTTTTACTGTGGGACCAATCCTAGCCGTTAGTTCGCGCTGAAGAAATAGAGACAGTCTCAAAAACTACATTTCATTGACTTCTTGGCGGTATCAATCCATTTGAATTACAACGGTTGCGTCACATATTCGTACCAACATGTATTTAGTGATATCTTTCCGATATTACTAAGTTATATCGCTTTTAACAGTGAAACGATTGACTGTGGAACTTAATTGAACTAATTTGGGACTGTGACCTTATAAATGTGATAAGTGAGCCAACTGGACTCCAAGAAATAACATTCTTCTTAATTTGACATGATTGCCGGAACTCAGCGATTACACTGGGCGCTGTGGTAGCGCTTCATTTAAAAAATTAAATAAATAATTTATTCTTCATTGTGGGACCAATCCTAGCCGTTATCGCGCGCTAAAGAAATAGAGACAATTTCAAAAACTACATTTCATTGACTTTCTAACGGTGTCAATCCGTTTGAGTTACAACGGTTGCGTCATATATTCGTACCAACATGTATTTAGTGATCTTTTGCCGATATTACTAAGTTGTATCGCTTTTAACAGTGAAACGATTGACTGTGGGACTTAATTGAACTGGTTCTGGACTGTGACCAGATAAATGTGATAAATGAGACAATTGGACTCCAAGAAATAACATTCTTCTTAATTTGACATAATTGCCGGAACTCAGCGATTACACTGGGCGCTGTGGTAGCGCTTCATTTAAAAATTTAGATAAATGAGTCATCATTTACTGTGGGACCAACCCTAGCCGTTATCGCGCACTGAAGAAATAGCGACAGATTCAAAAACTACATTTCACTGACTTTCTAACGGTGTCAGTCCGTTTGAGTTACAACGGTTGGGGGACATATTCGTACCAACATGTATTTAGCGATATTTTTCTGATATTACTAGGTTGCATCGCTTTTAACAGTGAAACGTTAGACATTGGGACTTAATTGAACTGACTTTGGACTTTGACCTTATAAATGTGATAAATGAGACAGTTTGACTACAAGAAATAACATTCTTATTAATCTGACATAATTGCTGGAACTCAGCGATTACACTGGGCGCTGCGGTAGCGTTTTATTTAAAAATTAGGATAAATAAGTCTTTTTTTACTGTGGGACCAATCCTAGCCGTTATCGTGCGCTGAAGAAATAGAGACAGTTTCAAATACTACATTTCATTGACTTCTTGGCGGTATAAGTCCGTTTGAGTTACAACGGTTCTGTCACATATTCGTACCAACATGTATTTAGCGATAGTAATCGGATATTCCTAGGTTGCATCGCTTTTAACAGTGAAACGATTGACTGTGGGACTTAATTGAACTGATTTTGGACTTTGTCCTTATAAATGGGATAAATGAGCCAGTTTGACTAAAAGAAATAACATTCTTCATAATTTGAAATGATTGCTGGAACTCAGCGATTACACTGGGCGCTGTGGTGGCGCCTTATAAAAAAATTAAGATAAATAAGTCATTTTTTACTGTGGGACTAATCCTTGTCGTTAGTTCGCACTGAAGAAATAGAGTCAGTTTCAAAAACTACATTTCATTGACTTCTTGGCGGTATCAATCCATTTGAATTACAACGGTTGCGTCACATATTCGTACCAACATGTATTTAGTGATATCTTTCCGATATTACTAAGTTATATCGCTTTTAACAGTGAAACGATTGACTGTGGAACTTAATTGAACTAATTTGGGACTGTGACCTTATAAATGTGATATGTGAGCCAACTGGACTCCAAGAAATAACATTCTTCTTAATTTGACATGATTGCCGGAACTCAGCGATTACACTGGGCGCTGTGGTAGCGCTTCATTTAAAAATTTAAATAAATAATTTATTCTTCATTGTGGGACCAATCCTAGCCGTTATCGCGCGCTAAAGAAATAGAGACAATTTCAAAAACTACATTTCATTGACTTTCTAACGGTGTCAATCCGTTTGAGTTACAACGGTTGCGTCATATATTCGTACCAACATGTATTTAGTGATCTTTTGCCGATATTACTAAGTTGTATCGCTTTTAACAGTGAAACGATTGACTGTGGGACTTAATTGAACTGGTTCTGGACTGTGACCAGATAAATGTGATAAATGAGACAATTGGACTCCAAGAAATAACATTCTTCTTAATTTGACATAATTGCCGGAACTCAGCGATTACACTGGGCGCTGTGGTAGCGCTTCATTTAAAAATTTAGATAAATGAGTAATCATTTACTGTGGGACCAACCCTAGCCGTTATCGCGCACTGAAGAAATAGCGACAGATTCAAAAACTACATTTCACTGACTTTCTAACGGTGTCAGTCCGTTTGAGTTACAACGGTTGGGGGACATATTCGTACCAACATGTATTTAGCGATATTTTTCTGATATTACTAGGTTGCATCGCTTTTAACAGTGAAACGTTAGACCTTGGGACTTAATTGAACTGACTTTGGACTTTGACCTTATAAATGTGATAAATGAGACAGTTTGACTACAAGAAATAACATTCTTATTAATCTGACATAATTGCTGGAACTCAGCGATTACACTGGGCGCTGCGGTAGCGTTTTATTTAAAAATTAGGATAAATAAGTCTTTTTTTACTGTGGGACCAATCCTAGCCGTTATCGTGCGCTGAAGAAATAGAGACAGTTTCAAATACTACATTTCATTGACTTCTTGGCGGTATAAGTCCGTTTGAGTTACAACGGTTCTGTCACATATTCGTACCAACATGTATTTAGCGATAGTAATCGGATATTCCTAGGTTGCATCGCTTTTAACAGTGAAACGATTGACTGTGGGACTTAATTGAACTGATTTTGGACTTTGTCCTTATAAATGGGATAAATGAGCCAGTTTGACTAAAAGAAATAACATTCTTCATAATTTGAAATGATTGCTGGAACTCAGCGATTACACTGGGCGCTGTGGTGGCGCCTTATAAAAAAATTAAGATAAATAAGTCATTTTTTACTGTGGGACTAATCCTTGTCGTTAGTTCGCACTGAAGAAATAGAGTCAGTTTCAAAAACTACATTTCATTGACTTCTTGGCGGTATCAATCAATTTGAATTTCAACGGTTGCGTCACATATTCGTACCAAGATGTATTTAGTGATATCTTTCCGATATTACTAAGTTATATCGCTTTTAACAGTGAAACGATTGACTGTGGAACTTAATTGAACTAACTTTGGACTGTGACCTTATAAATGTGATAAGTGAGCCAACTGGACTCCAAGAAATAACATTCTTCTTAATTTGACATGATTGCCGAAACTCAGCGATTACACTGGGCGCTGTGGTAGCGCTTTATTTAAAAATTAAGATAAATAAGTTATTTTTTGCATTGGGACCAATCCTGGCCGCTACACGCGCTGAACAAATAGGAACAGTTTCAAATACTACATTTCATTGATTTCTTGGCGGTATAAGTCCGTTTGAGTTACAACGGTTCTGTCACATATTCGTACCAACATGTATTTAGCGATAGTAATCGGATATTCCTAGGTTGCATCGCTTTTAACAGTGAAACGATTGACTGTGGGACTTAATTAAACTGATTTTGGACTTTGGTCTTATAAATGGGATAAATGAGCCAGTTTGACTAAAAGAAATAACATTCTTCATAATTTGAAATGATTGCTGGAACTCAGCGATTACACTGGGCGCTGTGGTGGCGCCTTATAAAAAAATTAAGATAAGTAAGTCATTTTTTACTGTGGGACTAATCCTTGTCGTTAGTTCGCGCTGAAGAAATAGAGTCAGTTTCAAAAACTACATTTCATTGACTTCTTGGCGGTATCAATCCATTTGAATTACAACGGTTGCGTCACATATTCGTACCAACATGTATTTAGTGATATCTTTCCGATATTACTAAGTTATATCGCTTTTAACAGTGAAACGATTGACTGTGGAACTTAATTGAACTCACTTTGGACTGTGACCTTATAAATGTCATAAGTGAGCCAACTGGACTCCAAGAAATAACATTCTTCTTAATTTGACATGATTGCCGAAACTCAGCGATTACACTGGGCGCTGTGGTAGCGCTTTATTTAAAAATTAAGATAAATAAGTTATTTTTTGCAGTGGGACCAATCCTTGCCGTTAGCACGCGCTGAACAAATAGGAACAGTTTCAAAGACTACATTTCATTGACTTTCTAGCGGTTTAAATCCGTTTGAGTTACAACCGTTGCGTCTCATATTCGTACCAACATGTATTTAGCGATAGTATTCGGATATTCCTAGGTTGCATCGCTTTTAACAGTGAAACGATTGACTGTGGGACTTAATTGAACTGATTTTGGACTTTGTCCTTATAAATGGGATAATTGAGCTAGTTTGACTAAAAGAAATAACATTCTTCATAATTTGACATGATTGCTGGAACTCAGCGATTACACTGGGCGCTGTGGTAGCGCTTTATTAAAAAATTAAGATAAATAAGTCATTTTTTACTGTGGGACCAATCCTAGCCGTTAGTTCGCGCTGAAGAAATAGAGACAGTTTCAAAAATTACATTTCATTGACTTTCTAACGGTGTGAAACCAGTTGATTTACAACGGTTGCGTCACATGTTCGTACCAACATGTATTTAGTGATTTTTTTCCGATATTACTAAGTTGTATCGCTTTTAACAGTGAAACGATTGACTGTGTGACTTAATTGAACTGATTCTGGACTGTGACCTTATAAATGCAATAAATGAGCCAATTGGACTCCAAGGAATAACATTCTTCTTAATTCGACATGATTGCTGGAATTCAGCGAGTACACTAGGCTCTGTGGTAGCGCTTTATTTAAAAATTTAGATAAATAAATCTTTTTTACTGTCGGACTAATCCTGGCCGTTATCGTGCGCTGAAGAAATAGAGCCAGTTTCAAAAACTACATTTCATTGACTTTCTAACGGTGTCAATCCGTTTTAGTTACAACGGTTGCGTCACATATTCGTACCAACATGTATTTAGTGATATCTTTCCGATATTACTAAGTTATATCGCTTTTAACAGTGAAACGATTGACTGTGGAACTTAATTGAACTAACTTCGGACTGTGACCTTATAAATGTGATAAGTGAGCCAACTGGACTCCAAGAAATAACATTCTTCTTAATTTGACATGATTGCCGAAACTCAGCGATTACACTGGGCGCTGTGGTAGCGCTTTATTTAAAAATTAAGATAATTAAGTTATTTTTTGCAGTGGCACCAATCCTGGCCAATAGCACGGGCTGAACAAATAGGTACAGTTTCAAAGACTACATTTCATTGACTTTCTAGCGGTTTAAATCCGTTTGAGTTACAACCGTTGCGTCACATATTCGTACCAACATGTATTTAGCGATGGTATTCGGATATTCCTAGGTTGCATCGCTTTTAACAGTGAAACGATTGACTGTGGGACTTAATTGAACTGATTTTGGACTTTGTCCTTATAAATGGGATAAATGAGCTAGTTTGACTAAAAGAAACAACATTCTTCATAATTTGACATGATTGCTGGAACTCAGCGATTACACTGGGCGCTGTGGTAGCGCTTTATTAAAAAGTTAAGATAAATAAGTCATTTTTTACTGTGGGACCAATCCTAGCCGTTAGTTCGCGCTGAAGAAATAGAGACAGTTTCAAAAACTACATTTCATTGACTTTCTAACGGTGTCAAACCGGTTGAGTTACAACGGTTGCGTCACATGTTCGTACCAACATGTATTTAGTGATTTTTTTCCGATATTACTAAGTTGTATCGCTTTTAACAGTGAAACGATTGACTGTGTGACTTAATTGAACTGATTCTGGACTGTGACCTTATAAATGCGATAAATGAGCCAATTGGACTCCAAGGAATAACATTCTTCTTAATTCGACATGATTGCTGGAATTCAGCGAGTACACTAGGCTCTGTGGTAGCGCTTTATTTAAAAATTTAGATAAATAAACCTTTTTTTACTGTGGGAGTAATCCTGGCCGCTATCGTGCGCTGAAGAAATAGAGACAGTTTCAAAAACTACATTTCATTGACTTTCTAACGGTGTCAATCCGTTTGAGTTACAACGGTTGCGTCATATATTCGTACCAACATGTATTTAGTGATTTTTTGCCGATATTACTAAGTTGTATCGCTTTTAACAGTGAAACGATTGACTGTTGGACTTAATTGAACTGATTTTGGACTGTGACCTTATAAGTATTATAAGTTAGACAATTGGACTCCAAGAAATAACATTCTTTTTAATTTAACATGATTGTGGGAACTCAGTGATTACACTGGGCTCTGTGGTAGCGCTTTATTTAAAAATTAAGATAAATCAGTCATTTTTACTCTGGGACCAATCCTAGCCGTTAGCGAGCGCTGAAGATATAGAGACAGTTTCAAAAACTCCATTTCATTGACTTTCTAACAGTGTCAATCCGTTTAAGTTACAACGGTTGCGTCACATATTCGTACCAACATGTATTTAGCGATTTTTTGCCGATATTACTAAGTTGTATCGCTTTTAACAGTGAAACGATTGACTGTGGGACTTAATTGAACTGATTTTGGACTGTGACCTTATAAATATTATAAGTTAGACAATTGGACTCCAAGAAATAACATTCTTTTTAATTTAACATGATTGTGGGAACTCAGTGATTACACTGGGCTCTGTGGTAGCGCTTTATTTAAAAATTAAGATAAATCAGTCATTTTTACTGTGGGACCAATCCTAGCCGTTAGCGAGCGCTGAAGATATAGAGACAGTTTCAAAAACTCCATTTCATTGACTTTCTAACAGTGTCAATCCGTTTGAGTTACAACGGTTGCGTCACATATTCGTACCAACATGTATTTAGCGATAGTATTCCGATATTACTAGGTTGCATCGCTTTTAACAGTGAAACGTTTGACTGTGGGACTTAATTGAACTGACTTTGGACTTTGACCTTATAAATGTGATAAATGAGACAGTTCGACTACAAGAAATAACATTCTTATTAATCTGACATAATTGCTGGAACTCAGCGATTACACTGGGCGCTGCGGTAGCGTTTTATTTAAAAATTAGGATAAATAAGTCTTTTTTTACTGTGGGACCAATCCTGGCCGTTAGCACGCGCTGAACAAATAGGAACAGTTTCAAAGACTACATTTGATTGACTTTCTAGCGGTTTAAATCCGTTTGAGTTACAACCGTTGCGTCACATATTCGTACCAACATGTATTTAGCGATAGTATTCGGATATTCCTAGGTTCTATTGCTTTTAATAATTTAATTGACTGTGGGACTTAATTGAACTGATTTTGGACTTTGTCCTGATAAATGGGATAAATGAGCCAGTTTGACTAAAAGAAATAACATTCTTCATAATTTGACATGATTGCTGGAACTCAGCGATTACACTGGGCGCTGTGGTAGCGCTTCATTTAAAAATTTAGATAAATGAGTCATCATTTACTGTGGGACCAACCCTAGCCGTTATCGCGCGCTGAAGAAATAGCGACAGATTCAAAAACTACATTTCACTGACTTTCTAACGGTGTCAGTCCGTTTGAGTTACAACGGTTGGGGGACATATTCGTACCAACATGTATTTAGCGATATTTTTCTAATATTACTAGGTTGCATCTCTTTTAACAGTGAAACGTTTGACTGTGGGACTTAATTGAACTGACTTTGGACTTTGACCTTATAAATGTGATAAATGACTTTGACCTTATAAATGTGATAAATGAGACAGTTTGACTACAAGAAATAACATTTTTATTAATCTGACATAATTGCTGGAACTCAGCGATTACACTGGGCGCTGCGGTAGCGTTTTATTTAAAAATTAGGATAAATAAGTCTTTTTTTACTGTGGGACCAATCCTAGCCGTTAGTTCGCGCTGAAGAAATAGGAACAGTTTCAAAGACTACATTTCATTGACTTTCTAGCTGTTTAAGTCCGTTTGAGTTACAACCGTTGCGTCACATATTCGTACCAACATGTATTTCGCGATAGTATTCGGATATTCCTAGGTTGCATCGCTTTTAACAGTGAAACGATTGACTGTGGGACTTAATTGAATGGATTTTGGACTTTGTCCTGATAAATGGGATAAATGAGCCAGCTTGACTAAAAGAAATAACATTCTTCATAATTTGACATGATTGCTGGAACTCAGCGATTACACTGGGCGCTGTGGTAGCGCTTTATTAAAAAATTAAGATAAATAAGTCATTTTTTACTGTGGGAGTAATCCTTGCCGTTAGTTCGCGCTGAAGAAATAGAGACAGTCTCAAAAACTACATTTCATTGACTTCTTGGCGGTATCAATCCATTTGAATTACAACGGTTGCGTCACATATTCGTACCAACATGTATTTAGCGATGGTATTCGGATATTACTAGGTTGCATCGCTTTTAACAGTGAAACGTTTGACTGTGGGACTTAATTGAACTGACTTTGGACTTTGACCTTATAAATGTGATAAATGAGACAGTTTGACTACAAGAAATAACATTCTTATTAATCTGACATAATTGCTGGAACTCAGCGATTACACTGGGCGCTGCGGTAGCGTTTTATTTAAAAATTAGGATAAATAAGTCTTTTTTTACTGTGGGACCAATCCTGGCCGTTAGCACGCGCTGAACAAATAGGAACAGTTTCAAAGACTACATTTGATTGACTTTCTAGCGGTTTAAATCCGTTTGAGTTACAACCGTTGCGTCACATATTCGTACCAACATGTATTTAGCGATAGTATTCGGATATTCCTAGGTTGTATTGCTTTTAATAATTTAATTGACTGTGGGACTTAATTGAACTGATTTTGGACTGTGACCTTATAAGTATTATAAGTTAGACAATTGGACTCCAAGAAATAACATTCTTTTTAATTTAACATGATTGTGGGAACTCAGTGATTACACTGGGCTCTGTGGTAGCGCTTTATTTAAAAATTAAGATAAATCAGTCATTTTTACTCTGGGACCAATCCTAGCCGTTAGTTCGCGCTGAAGAAATAGAGACAGTCTCAAAAACTACATTTCATTGACTTCTTGGCGGTATCAATCCATTTGAATTACAACGGTTGCGTCACATATTCGTACCAACATGTATTTAGTGATATCTTTCCGATATTACTAAGTTATATCGCTTTTAACAGTGAAACGATTGACTGTGGAACTTAATTGAACTAATTTGGGACTGTGACCTTATAAATGTGATAAGTGAGCCAACTGGACTCCAAGAAATAACATTCTTCTTAATTTGACATGATTGCCGGAACTCAGCGATTACACTGGGCGCTGTGGTAGCGCTTCATTTAAAAATTTAAATAAATAATTTATTCTTCATTGTGGGACCAATCCTAGCCGTTATCGCGCGCTAAAGAAATAGAGACAATTTCAAAAACTACATTTCATTGACTTTCTAACGGTGTCAATCCGTTTGAGTTACAACGGTTGCGTCATATATTCGTACCAACATGTATTTAGTGATCTTTTGCCGATATTACTAAGTTGTATCGCTTTTAACAGTGAAACGATTGACTGTGGGACTTAATTGAACTGGTTCTGGACTGTGACCAGATAAATGTGATAAATGAGACAATTGGACTCCAAGAAATAACATTCTTCTTAATTTGACATAATTGCCGGAACTCAGCGATTACACTGGGCGCTGTGGTAGCGCTTCATTTAAAAATTTAGATAAATGAGTCATCATTTACTGTGGGACCAACCCTAGCCGTTATCGCGCACTGAAGAAATAGCGACAGATTCAAAAACTACATTTCACTGACTTTCTAACGGTGTCAGTCCGTTTGAGTTACAACGGTTGGGGGACATATTCGTACCAACATGTATTTAGCGATATTTTTCTGATATTACTAGGTTGCATCGCTTTTAACAGTGAAACGTTAGACTGTGGGACTTAATTGAACTGACTTTGGACTTTGACCTTATAAATGTGATAAATGAGACAGTTTGACTACAAGAAATAACATTCTTATTAATCTGACATAATTGCTGGAACTCAGCGATTACACTGGGCGCTGCGGTAGCGTTTTATTTAAAAATTAGGATAAATAAGTCTTTTTTTACTGTGGGACCAATCCTAGCCGTTATCGTGCGCTGAAGAAATAGAGACAGTTTCAAATACTACATTTCATTGACTTCTTGGCGGTATCAATCCATTTGAATTTCAACGGTTGCGTCACATATTCGTACCAAGATGTATTTAGTGATATCTTTCCGATATTACTAAGTTATATCGCTTTTAACAGTGAAACGATTGACTGTGGAACTTAATTGAACTAACTTTGGACTGTGACCTTATAAATGTGATAAGTGAGCCAACTGGACTCCAAGAAATAACATTCTTCTTAATTTGACATGATTGCCGAAACTCAGCGATTACACTGGGCGCTGTGGTAGCGCTTTATTTAAAAATTAAGATAAATAAGTTATTTTTTGCAGGGGGACCAATCCTGGCCGCTAGCACGCGCTGAACAAATAGGAACAGTTTCAAATACTACATTTCATTGACTTCTTGGCGGTATAAGTCCGTTTGAGTTACAACGGTTCTGTCACATATTTGTACCAACATGTATTTAGCGATAGTAATCGGATATTCCTAGGTTGCATCGCTTTTAACAGTGAAACGATTGACTGTGGGACTTAATTAAACTGATTTTGGACTTTGGCCTTATAAATGGGATAAATGAGCCAATTTGACTAAAAGAAATAACATTCTTCATAATTTGAAATGATTGCTGGAACTCAGCGATTACACTGGGCGCTGTGGTGGCGCCTTATAAAAAAATTAAGATAAGTAAGTCATTTTTTACTGTGGGACTAATCCTTGTCGTTAGTTCGCGCTGAAGAAATAGAGTCAGTTTCAAAAACTACATTTCATTGACTTCTTGGCGGTATCAATCCATTTGAATTACAACGGTTGCGTCACATATTCGTACCAACATGTATTTAGTGATATCTTTCCGATATTACCAAGTTATATCGCTTTTAACAGTGAAACGATTGACTGTGTGACTTAATTGAACTGATTCTGGACTGTGACCTTATAAATGCAATAAATGAGCCAATTGGACTCCAAGGAATAACATTCTTCTTAATTCGACATGATTGCTGGAATTCAGCGAGTACACTAGGCTCTGTGGTAGCGCTTTATTTAAAAATTTAGATAAATAAATCTTTTTTACTGTCGGACTAATCCTGGCCGTTATCGTGCGCTGAAGAAATAGAGCCAGTTTCAAAAACTACATTTCATTGACTTTCTAACGGTGTCAATCCGTTTTAGTTACAACGGTTGCGTCACATATTCGTACCAACATGTATTTAGTGATATCTTTCCGATATTACTAAGTTATATCGCTTTTAACAGTGAAACGATTGACTGTGGAACTTAATTGAACTAACTTCGGACTGTGACCTTATAAATGTGATAAGTGAGCCAACTGGACTCCAAGAAATAACATTCTTCTTAATTTGACATGATTGCCGAAACTCAGCGATTACACTGGGCGCTGTGGTAGCGCTTTATTTAAAAATTAAGATAATTAAGTTATTTTTTGCAGTGGCACCAATCCTGGCCAATAGCACGCGCTGAACAAATAGGTACAGTTTCAAAGACTACATTTCATTGACTTTCTAGCGGTTTAAATCCGTTTGAGTTACAACCGTTGCGTCACATATTCGTACCAACATGTATTTAGCGATGGTATTCGGATATTCCTAGGTTGCATCGCTTTTAACAGTGAAACGATTGACTGTGGGACTTAATTGAACTGATTTTGGACTTTGTCCTTATAAATGGGATAAATGAGCTAGTTTGACTAAAAGAAACAACATTCTTCATAATTTGACATGATTGCTGGAACTCAGCGATTACACTGGGCGCTGTGGTAGCGCTTTATTAAAAAGTTAAGATAAATAAGTCATTTTTTACTGTGGGACCAATCCTAGCCGTTAGTTCGCGCTGAAGAAATAGAGACAGTTTCAAAAACTACATTTCATTGACTTTCTAACGGTGTCAAACCGGTTGAGTTACAACGGTTGCGTCACATGTTCGTACCAACATGTATTTAGTGATTTTTTTCCGATATTACTAAGTTGTATCGCTTTTAACAGTGAAACGATTGACTGTGTGACTTAATTGAACTGATTCTGGACTGTGACCTTATAAATGCGATAAATGAGCCAATTGGACTCCATGGAATAACATTCTTCTTAATTCGACATGATTGCTGGAATTCAGCGAGTACACTAGGCTCTGTGGTAGCGCTTTATTTAAAAATTGAGATAAATAAATCTTTTTTTACTGTGGGAGTAATCCTGGCCGCTATCGTGCGCTGAAGAAATAGAGACAGTTTCAAAAACTACATTTCATTGACTTTCTAACGGTGTCAATCCGTTTGAGTTACAACGGTTGCGTCATATATTCGTACCAACATGTATTTAGTGATTTTTTGCCGATATTACTAAGTTGTATCGCTTTTAACAGTGAAACGATTGACTGTTGGACTTAATTGAACTGATTTTGGACTGTGACCTTATAAGTATTATAAGTTAGACAATTGGACTCCAAGAAATAACATTCTTTTTAATTTAACATGATTGTGGGAACTCAGTGATTACACTGGGCTCTGTGGTAGCGCTTTATTTAAAAATTAAGATAAATCAGTCATTTTTACTCTGGGACCAATCCTAGCCGTTAGCGAGCGCTGAAGATATAGAGACAGTTTCAAAAACTCCATTTCATTGACTTTCTAACAGTGTCAATCCGTTTGAGTTACAACGGTTGCGTCACATATTCGTACCAACATGTATTTAGCGATTTTTTGCCGATATTACTAAGTTGTATCGCTTTTAACAGTGAAACGATTGACTGTGGGACTTAATTGAACTGATTTTGGACTGTGACCTTATAAATATTATAAGTTAGACAATTGGACTCCAAGAAATAACATTCTTTTTAATTTAACATGATTGTGGGAACTCAGTGATTACACTGGGCTCTGTGGTAGCGCTTTATTTAAAAATTAAGATAAATCAGTCATTTTTACTCTGGGACCAATCCTAGCCGTTAGCGAGCGCTGAAGATATAGAGACAGTTTCAAAAACTCCATTTCATTGACTTTCTAGCGGTATAAATCCGTTTGAGTTACAACGGTTGCGTCACATATTCGTACCAACATGTATTTAGCGATAGTATTCGGATATTACTAGGTTGCATCGCTTTTAACAGTGAAACGTTTGACTGTGGGACTTAATTGAACTGACTTTGGACTTTGACCTTATAAATGTGATAAATGAGACAGTTTGACTACAAGAAATAACATTCTTATTAATCTGACATAATTGCTGGAACTCAGCGATTACACTGGGCGCTGCGGTAGCGTTTTATTTAAAAATTAGGATAAATAAGTCTTTTTTTACTGTGGGACCAATCCTGGCGGTTAGCACGCGCTGAACAAATAGGAACAGTTTCAAAGACTACATTTCATTGACTTTCTAGCGGTTTAAATCCGTTTGAGTTACAACCGTTGCGTCACATATTCGTACCAACATGTATTTAGCGATAGTATTCGGATATTCCTAGGTTACATCGCTTTTAACAGTGAAACGATTGACTGTGGGACTTAATTGAACGGATTTTGGACTTTTTCCTGATAAATGGGATAAATGAGCCAGTTTGACTAAAAGAAATAACATTCTTCATAATTTGACATGATTGCTGGAACTCAGCGATTACACTGGGCGCTGTGGTAGCGCTTTATTAAAAAATTAAGATAAATAAGTCATTTTTTACTGTGGGAGTAATCCTTGCCGTTAGTTCGCGCTGAAGAAATAGAGACAGTCTCAAAAACTACATTTCACTGACTTTCTAACAGTGTCAGTCCGTTTGAGTTACAACGGTTGGGGGACATATTTGTACCAACATGTATTTAGCGATATTTTTCTGATATTACTAGGTTCCATCTCTTTTAACAGTGAAACGTTTGACTGTGGGACTTAATTGAACTGACTTTGGACTTTGACCTTATAAATGTGATAAATGACTTTGACCTTATAAATGTGATAAATGAGACAGTTTGACTACAAGAAATAACATTCTTATTAATCTGACATAATTGCTGTAACTCAGCGATTACACTGGGCGCTGCGGTAGCGTTTTATTTAAAAATTAGGATAAATAAGTCTTTTTTTACTGTGGGACCAATCCTGGCGGTTAGCACGCGCTGAACAAATAGGAACAGTTTCAAAGACTACATTTCATTGACTTTCTAGCGGTTTAAATCCGTTTGAGTTACAACCGTTGCGTCACATATTCGTACCAACATGTATTTAGCGATAGTATTCGGATATTCCTAGGTTACATCGCTTTTAACAGTGAAACGATTGACTGTGGGACTTAATTGAACGGATTTTGGACTTTTTCCTGATAAATGGGATAAATGAGCCAGTTTGACTAAAAGAAATAACATTCTTCATAATTTGACATGATTGCTGGAACTCAGCGATTACACTGGGCGCTGTGGTAGCGCTTTATTAAAAAATTAAGATAAATAAGTCATTTTTTACTGTGGGAGTAATCCTTGCCGTTAGTTCGCGCTGAAGAAATAGAGACAGTCTCAAAAACTACATTTCATTGACTTCTTGGCGGTATCAATCCATTTGAATTACAACGGTTGCGTCACATATTCGTACCAACATGTATTTAGTGATATCTTTCCGATATTACTAAGTTATATCGCTTTTAACAGTGAAACGATTGACTGTGGAACTTAATTGAACTAATTTGGGACTGTGACCTTATAAATGTGATAAGTGAGCCAACTGGACTCCAAGAAATAACATTCTTCTTAATTTGACATGATTGCCGGAACTCAGCGATTACACTGGGCGCTGTGGTAGCGCTTCATTTAAAAATTTAAATAAATAATTTATTCTTCATTGTGGGACCAATCCTAGCTGTTATCGCGCGCTAAAGAAATAGAGACAGTTTCAAAAACTACATTTCATTGACTTTCTAACGGTGTCAATCCGTTTGAGTTACAACGGTTGCGTCATATATTCGTACCAACATGTATTTAGTGATCTTTTGCCGATATTACTAAGTTGTATCGCTTTTAACAGTGAAACGATTGACTGTGGGACTTAATTGAACTGGTTCTGGACTGTGACCAGATAAATGTGATAAATGAGACAATTGGACTCCAAGAAATAACATTCTTCTTAATTTGACATAATTGCCGGAACTCAGCGATTACACTGGGCGCTGTGGTAGCGCTTCATTTAAAAATTTAGATAAATGAGTCATCATTTACTGTGGGACCAACCCTAGCCGTTATCGCGCGCTGAAGAAATAGCGACAGATTCAAAAACTACATTTCACTGACTTTCTAACGGTGTCAGTCCGTTTGAGTTACAACGGTTGGGGGACATATTCGTACCAACATGTATTTAGCGATATTTTTCTGATATTACTAGGTTGCATCGCTTTTAACAGTAAAACGTTTGACTGTGGGACTTAATTGAATTGACTTTGGACTTTGACCTGATAAATGTGATAAATGAGACAGTTTGACTACAAGAAATAGCATTCTTATTAATCTGACATAATTGCTGGAACTCAGCGATTACACTGGGCGCTGCGGTAGCGTTTCATTTAAAAATTAGGATAAATAAGTCTTTTTTTACTGTGGGACCAATCCTGGCAGTTAGCACGCACTGAACAAATAGGAACAGTTTCAAAGACTACATTTCATTGACTTTCTAGCGGTTTAAATCCGTTTGAGTTAGAACCGTTGCGTCACATATTCGTACCAACATGTATTTAGCGATAGTATTCGGATATTCCTAGGTTGCATCGCTTTTAACAGTGAAACGATTGACTGTGGGACTTAATTGAACTGATTTTGGACTTTGTCCTGATAAATGGGATAAATGAGCCAGTTTGACTAAAAGAAATAACATTCTTCATAATTTGACATGATTGCTGGAACTCAGCGATTACACTGGGCGCTGTGGTAGCGCTTTATTAAAAACTTAAGATAAATAAGTTATTTTTTACTGTGGGAGTAATCCTTGCCGTTAGTTCGCGCTGAAGAAATAGAGACAGTTTCAAAAACTACATTTCATTGACTTCTTGGCGGTATCAATCCATCTGAATTACAACGGTTGCGTCACATATTCGTACCAACATGTATTTAGTGATATCTTTCCGATATTACTAAGTTGTATCGCTTTTAACAGTGAAACGATTGACTGTGGGACTTAATTGAACTCACTTTGGACTTTGACCTTATAAATGTGATAAATGACTTTGACCTTATAAATGTGATAAATGAGACAGTTTGACTACAAGAAATAACATTCTTATTAATATGACATAATTGCTGGAACTCAGCGATTACACTGGGCGCTGCGGTAGCGTTTTATTTAAAAATTAGGATAAATAAGTCTTTTTTTACTGTGGGATCAATCCTGGCGGTTAGCACGCGCTGAACAAATAGGAACAGTTTCAAAGACTACATTTCATTGACTTTCTAGCGGTTTAAATCCGTTTGAGTTACAACCGTTGCGTCACATATTCGTACCAACATGTATTTAGCGATAGTATTCGGATATTCCTAGGTTGCATCGCTTTTAACAGTGAAACGATTGTCTGTGGGACTTAATTGAACTGATTTTGGAGTTTGTCCTGATAAATGGGATAAATGAGCCAGTTTGACTAAAAGAAATAACATTCTTCATAATTTGACATGATTGCTGGAACTCAGCGATTACACTGGGCGCTGTGGTAGCGCTTTATTAAAAAATTAAGATAAATAAGTCATTTTTTACTGTGGGAGTAATCCTTGCCGTTAGTTCGCGCTGAAGAAATAGAAACAGTTTCAAAAACTACATTTCATTGACTTCTTGGCGGTATCAATCCATTTGAATTACAACGGTTGCGTCACATATTCGTACCAACATGTATTTAGTGATATCTTTCCGATATTACTAAGTTATATCGCTTTTAACAGTGAAACGATTGACTGTGGAACTTAATTGAACTAATTTGGGACTGTGACCTTATAAATGTGATAAGTGAGCCAACTGGACTCCAAGAAATAACATTCTTCTAAATTTGACATGATTGCTGGAACTCAGCGATGACACTGGGCGCTGTGGTAGCACTTTATTAAAAAATTAAGATAAATAAGTCATTTTTTACTGTGGGACTAATCCTTGCCGTCAGTTCGCGCTGAAGAAATAGAGACAGTTTCAAAAACTACATTTCATTGACTTTCGAACGGTGTCAAACAGGTTGAGTTACAACGGTTGCGTCACATGTTCGTACCAACATGTATTTAATGATTTTTTTCCGATATTACTAATTTGTATCGCTTTTAACAGTGAAACGATTGACTGTGTGACTTAATTGAACTGATTCTGGATTGTGACCTTATAAATGCGATAAATGAGCCAATTGGACTCCAAGGAATAACATTCTTCTTAATTCGACATGATTGCTGGAATTCAGCGAGTACACTAGGCTCTGTGGTAGCGCTTTATTTAAAAATTTAGATAAATAAATCTTTTTTTACTGTGGGACTAATCCTGGCCGTTATCGTGCGCTGAAGAAATAGAAACAGTTTCAAAAACTACATTTCATTGACTTTCTAACGGTGTCAATCCGTTTGAGTTACAACGGTTGCGTCATATATTCGTACCAACATGTATTTAGTGATTTTTTGCCGATATTACTAAGTTGTATCGCTTTTAACAGTGAAACGATTGACTGTGGGACTTAATTGAACTGATTTTGGACTGTGACCTTATAAGTATTATAAGTTAGACAATTGGACTCCAAGAAATAACATTCTTTTTAATTTAACATGATTGTGGGAACTCAGTGATTACACTGGGCTCTGTGGTAGCGCTTTATTTAAAAATTAAGATAAGTCAGTCATTTTTACTGTGGGACCAATCCTAGCCGTTAGCGAGCGCTGAAGATATAGAGACAGTTTCAAAAATTCCATTTCATTGACTTTCTAACAGTGTCAATCCGTTTGAGTTACAACGGTTGCGTCACATATTCGTACCAACATGTATTTAGCGATAGTATTCGGATATTACTAGGTTGCATCGCTTTTAACAGTGAAACGTTTGACTGTGGGACTTAATTGAACTGACTTTGGACTTTGACCTTATAAATATGATAAATGAGACGGTTTGACTACAAGAAATAACATTCTTATTAATCTGACATAATTGCTGGAACTCAGCGATTACACTGGGCGCTGCGGTAGCGTTTTATTTAAAAATTAGGATAAATAAGTCTTTTTTTACTGTGGGACCAATCCTGGCGGTTAACACGCGCTGAACAAATAGGAACAGTTTCAAAGACTACATTTCATTGACTTTCTAGCGGTTTAAATCCGTTTGAGTTACAACCGTTGCGTCACATATTCGTACCAACATGTATTTAGCGATAGTATTCGGATATTCCTAGGTTGCATCGCTTTTAACAGTGAAACGATTGACTGTGGGACTTAATTGAACTGATTTTGGACTTTGTCCTGATAAATGGAATAAATGAGCCAGTTTGACTAAAAGAAATAACATTCTTCATAATTTGACATGATTGCTGGAACTCAGCGATTACACTGGGCGCTGTGGTAGCGCTTTATTAAAAAATTAAGATAAATAAGTCATTTTTTACTGTGGGAGTAATCCTTGCCCTTAGTTCGCGCTGAAGAAATAGAGACAGTTTCAAAAACTACATTTCATTGACTTCTTGGCGGTATCAATCCATTTGAATTACAACGGTTGCGTCACATATTCGTACCAACATGTATTTAGTGATATCTTTCCGATATTACTAAGTTGTATCGCTTTTAACAGTGAAACGATTGACTGTAAGACTTAATTAAACTGCTTCTGGACTGTGACCTGATAAATGTGATAAATGAGACAATTGGACTCCAAGAAATAACATTCTTCTTAATTTGACATAATTGCCGGAACTCAGCGATTACACTGGGCGCTGTGGTAGCGCTTCATTTAAAAAGTTAGATAAATGAGTCATCATTTACTGTGGGACCAACCCTAGCCGTTATCGCGCGCTGAAGAAATAGCGACAGATTCAAAAACTACATTTCACTGACTTTCTAACGGTGTCAGTCCGTTTGAGTTACAACGGTTGGGGGACATATTCGTACCAACATGTATTTAGCGATATTTTTCTGATATTACTAGGTTGCATCGCTTTTAACAGTGAAACGTTTGACTGTGGGACTTAATTGAACTGACTTTGGACTTTGGCCTTATAAATGTGATAAATGACTTTGACCTTATAAATGTGATAAATGAGGCAGTTTGACTACAAGAAATAACATTCTTATTAATCTGACATGATTGCCGGAACTCAGCGATTACACTGGGCGCTGTGGTAGCGCTTCATTTAAAAATTTAAATAAATAATTTATTCTTCATTGTGGGACAAATCCTAGCCGTTATCGCGCGCTAAAGAAATAGAGACAGTTTCAAAAACTACATTTCATTGACTTTCTAACGATGTCAATCCGTTTGAGTTACAACGGTTGCGTTATATATTCGTACCAACATGTATTTAGTGATCTTTTGCCGATATTACTAAGTTGCATCGCTTTTAACAGTGAAACGTTTGACTGTGGGACTTAATTGAACTGACTTTGGACTTTGGCCTTATAAATGTGATAAATGACTTTGACCTTATAAATGTGATAAATGAGACAACTGGACTCCAAGAAACAACATTCTTCTTAATTTGACATAATTGCCGGAACTCGGCGATTACACTGGGCGCTGTGGTAGCGCTTCATTTAAAAATTTAGATAAATGAGTCATCATTTACTGTGGGACCAACCCTAGCCGTTATCGCGCGCTGAAAAAATAGCGACAGATTCAAAAACTACATTTCACTGACTTTCTAACGGTGTCAGTCCGTTTGAGTTACAACGGTTGGGGGACATATTCGTACCAACATGTATTTAGCGATATTTTTCTCATATTACTAGGTGGCATCGCTTTTAACAGTGAAACGATTGACTGTGGAACTTAATTGAATTAACTTGGGACTGTGACCTTATAAATGTGAAAAGTGAGCCAACTGGACTCCAAGAAATAACATTCTTCTTAATTTGACATGATTGCCGAAACTCAGCGATTACACTGGGCGCTGTGGTAGCGCTTTATTTAAAAATTAAGATAAATAAGTTATTTTTTGCAGTGGGACCAATCCTGGCCGTTAGCACGCGCTGAACAAATAGGAACAGTTTCAAAGACTACATTTCATTGACTTTCTAGCGGTTTAAATCCGTTTGAGTTACAACCGTTGCGTCACATATTCGTACCAACATGTATTTAGCGATAGTATTCGGATATTCCTAGGTTGCATCGCTTTTAACAGTGAAACGATTGACTGTGGGACTTAATTGAACTGATTTTGGACTTTGTCCTTATAAATGGGATAAATGAGCTAGTTTGACTAAAAGAAATAACATTCTTCATAATTTGACATGATTGCTGGAACTCAGCGATTACACTGGGCGCTGTGGTAGCGCTTTATTAAAAAATTAAGATAAATAAGTCATTTTTTACTGTGAGACTAATCCTTGCCGTCAGTTCGCGCTGAAGAAATAGAGACAGTTTCAAAAACTACATTTCATTGACTTCTTGGCGGTATCAATCCATTTGAATCGCTTTTAACAGTGAAACGATTGACTGTGGGACTTAATTGAACTGATTTTGGACTGTGACCTTATAAGTATTATAAGTTAGACAATTGGACTCCAAGAAATAACATTCTTTTTAATTTAACATGAATGTGGGAACTCAGTGATTACACTGGGCGCTGTGGTAGCGCTTTATTTAAAAATTAAGATAAATCAGTCATTTTTACTGTGAGACCAATCCTAGCCGTTAGCGCGCGCTGAAGATATAGAGACAGTTTCAAAAACTCCATTTCATTGACTTTCTAACAGTATCAATCCGTTTGAGTAACAACAGTTGCGTCACATATTCGTACCAATATGTGTTTAGCGATAGTATTCGGATATTACTAGGTTGCATCGCTCTTAACAGTGAAACGTTTGACTGTGGGACTTAATTGAACTGACTTTGGACTTTGACCTTATAAATGTGATAAATGAGACAGTTTGACTACAAGAAATAACATTCTTATTAATCTGACATAATTGCTGGATCTCAGCGATTACACTGGGCGCTGCGGTAGCGTTTTATTGAAAAATTAGGATAAGTAAGTCTTTTTTTACTGTGGGACCAATCCTAGCCGTTATCGTGCGCTGAAGAAATAGAGACAGTTTCAAAAACTACATTTCATTGACTTCTGGCGGTATCAATCCATTTGAATTGCAACGGTTGCGTCACATATTCGTACCAACATGTATTTAGTGATATCTTTCCGATATTACTAAGTTATATCGCTTTTAACATTGAAACGATTGACTGTGGAACTTAATTGAACTAACTTTGGACTGTGACCTTATAAATGTGATAAGTGAGCCAACTGGACTCCAAGAAATAACATTCTTCTTATATTGACATGATTGCCGAAACTCAGCGATTACACTGGGCGCTGTGGTAGCGCTTTATTTAAAAATTAAGATAAATAAGTTATTTTTGCAGTGGGACAAATCCTGGCCGTTAGCACGCGCTGAACAAATAGGAACAGTTTCAAAGACTACATTTCATTGACTTTCTAGCGTTTTAAATCCGTTTGAGTTACAACCGTTGCGTCACATATTCGTACCAACATGTATTTAGCGATAGTATTTGGATATTCCTAGGTTGCATCGCTTTTAACAGTGAAACGATTGACTGTGGGACTTAATTGAACTGATTTTGGACTTTGTCCTTATAAATGGGATAAATGAGCTAGTTTGACTAAAAGAAATAACATTCTTCATAATTTGACATGATTGCTGGAACTCAGCGATTACACTGGGCGCTGTGGTAGCGCTTTATTAAAAAATTAAGATAAATTAGTCATTTTTTACTGTGAGACTAATCCTTGCCGTCAGTTCGCGCTGAAGAAATAGAGACAGTTTCAAAAACTACATTTCATTGACTTCTTGGCGGTATCAATCCATTTGAATCGCTTTTAACAGTGAAACGATTGACTGTGGGACTTAATTGAACTGATTTTGGACTGTGACCTTATAAGTATTATAAGTTAGACAATTGGACTCCAAGAAATAACATTCTTTTTAATTTAACATGAATGTGGGAACTCAGTGATTACACTGGGCGCTGTGGTAGCGCTTTATTTAAAAATTAAGATAAATCAGTCATTTTTACTGTGAGACCAATCCTAGCCGTTAGCGCGCGCTGAAGATATAGAGACAGTTTCAAAAACTCCATTTCATTGACTTTCTAACAGTATCAATCCGTTTGAGTAACAACAGTTGCGTCACATATTCGTACCAATATGTGTTTAGCGATAGTATTCGGATATTACTAGGTTGCATCGCTCTTAACAGTGAAACGTTTGACTGTGGGACTTAATTGAACTGACTTTGGACTTTGGCCTTATAAATGTGATAAATGAGACAGTTTGACTACAAGAAATAACATTCTTATTAATCTGACATAATTGCTGGATCTCAGCGATTACACTGGGCGCTGCGGTAGCGTTTTATTGAAAAATTAGGATAAGTAAGTCTTTTTTTACTGTGGGACCAATCCTAGCCGTTATCGTGCGCTGAAGAAATAGAGACAGTTTCAAAAACTACATTTCATTGACTTCTGGCGGTATCAATCCATTTGAATTGCAACGGTTGCGTCACATATTCGTACCAACATGTATTTAGTGATATCTTTCCGATATTACTAAGTTATATCGCTTTTAACATTGAAACGATTGACTGTGGAACTTAATTGAACTAACTTTGGACTGTGACCTTATAAATGTGATAAGTGAGCCAACTGGACTCCAAGAAATAACATTCTTCTTATATTGACATGATTGCCGAAACTCAGCGATTACACTGGGCGCTGTGGTAGCGCTTTATTTAAAAATTAAGATAAATAAGTTATTTTTGCAGTGGGACAAATCCTGGCCGTTAGCACGCGCTGAACAAATAGGAACAGTTTCAAAGACTACATTTCATTGACTTTCTAGCGTTTTAAATCCGTTTGAGTTACAACCGTTGCGTCACATATTCGTACCAACATGTATTTAGCGATAGTATTTGGATATTCCTAGGTTGCATCGCTTTTAACAGTGAAACGATTGACTGTGGGACTTAATTGAACTGATTTTGGACTTTGTCCTTATAAATGGGATAAATGAGCTAGTTTGACTAAAAGAAATAACATTCTTCATAATTTGACATGATTGCTTGAACTCAGCGATTACACTGGGCGCTGTGGTAGCGCTTTATTAAAAAATTAAGATAAATTAGTCATTTTTTACTGTGAGACTAATCCTTGCCGTCAGTTCGCGCTGAAGAAATAGAGACAGTTTCAAAAACTACATTTCATTGACTTCTTGGCGGTATCAATCCATTTGAATCGCTTTTAACAGTGAAACGATTGACTGTGGGACTTAATTGAACTGATTTTGGACTGTGACCTTATAAGTATTATAAGTTAGACAATTGGACTCCAAGAAATAACATTCTTTTTAATTTAACATGAATGTGGGAACTCAGTGATTACACTGGGCGCTGTGGTAGCGCTTTATTTAAAAATTAAGATAAATCAGTCATTTTTACTGTGAGACCAATCCTAGCCGTTAGCGCGCGCTGAAGATATAGAGACAGTTTCAAAAACTCCATTTCATTGACTTTCTAACAGTATCAATCCGTTTGAGTAACAACAGTTGCGTCACATATTCGTACCAATATGTGTTTAGCGATAGTATTCGGATATTACTAGGTTGCATCGCTCTTAACAGTGAAACGTTTGACTGTGGGACTTAATTGAACTGACTTTGGACTTTGACCTTATAAATGTGATAAATGAGACAGTTTGACTACAAGAAATAACATTCTTATTAATCTGACATAATTGCTGGATCTCAGCGATTACACTGGGCGCTGCGGTAGCGTTTTATTGAAAAATTAGGATAAGTAAGTCTTTTTTTACTGTGATACCAATCCTAGCCGTTATCGTGCGCTGAAGAAATAGAGACAGTTTCAAAAACTACATTTCATTGACTTCTGGCGGTATCAATCCATTTGAATTGCAACGGTTGCGTCACATATTCGTACCAACATGTATTTAGTGATATCTTTCCGATATTACTAAGTTATATCGCTTTTAACATTGAAACGATTGACTGTGGAACTTAATTGAACTAACTTTGGACTGTGACCTTATAAATGTGATAAGTGAGCCAACTGGACTCCAAGAAATAACATTCTTCTTATATTGACATGATTGCCGAAACTCAGCGATTACACTGGGCGCTGTGGTAGCGCTTTATTTAAAAATTAAGATAAATAAGTTATTTTTGCAGTGGGACAAATCCTGGCCGTTAGCACGCGCTGAACAAATAGGAACAGTTTCAAAGTCTACATTTCATTGACTTTCTAGCGGTTTAAATCCGTTTGAGTTACAACCGTTGCGTCACATATTCGTACCAACATGTATTTAGCGATAGTATTTGGATATTCCTAGGTTGCATCGCTTTTAACAGTGAAACGATTGACTGTGGGACTTAATTGAACTGATTTTGGACTTTGTCCTTATAAATGGGATAAATGAGCTAGTTTGACTAAAAGAAATAACATTCTTCTAAATTTGACATGATTGCGGGAACTCAGCGATTACACTGGGCGCTGTGGTAGTGCTTCATTTAAGAATTTAAATAAATAAGTCATTCTTTATTGTGGGACCAATCCAAGCCGTTATCGCGCGCTGAAGAAATAGAGACAGTTTCAAAAACTACATTTCATTGACTTCTTGACGGTATCAATCCATTTGAATTACAACGGTTGCGTCACATATTCGTACCAACATGTATTTAGCGATATTTTTCTCATATTACTAGGTTGCATCGCTTTTAACAGTGCAACGATTGACTGTGGGACTTAATTGAACTGATTTTGGACTGTGACCTTATAAGTATTATAAGTTAGACAATTGGACTCCAAGAAATAACATTCTTTTTAATTTAACATGATTGTGGGAACTCAATGATTACACTGGGAGCTGTGGTAGCGCTTTATTTAAAAATTAAGATAAATCAGTCATTTTTACTGTAAGACCAATCCTAGCCGTTAGCGCGCGCTGAAGATATAGAGACAGTTTCAAAAACTCCATTTCATTGACTTTCTAACAGTATCAATCCGTTTGAGTTACAACGGTTGCGTCACATATTCGTACCAACATGTATTTAGCGATAGTATTCGGATATTACTAGGTTGCATCGCTTTTAACAGTGAAACGTTTGACTGTGGGACTTAATTGAACTGACTTTGGACTTTGACCTTTTAAATGTGATAAATGAGACAGTTTGACTACAAGAAATAACATTCTTATTAATCTGACATAATTGCTGGATCTCAGCGATTAGACTGGGCGCTGCGGTAGCGTTTTATTGAAAAATTAGGATGAATAAGTCTTTTTTTACTGTGGGACCAATCCTAGCCGTTATTGCGCGCTGAAGAAATAGAGACAGTTTCAAATCATAAATTTCATTGACTTTCTACCGGTGTCAATCCGTTTGAGTTACAACGGTTGCGTTACATATTCGTACCAACATGTATTTAGTGATATCTTTCCGATATTACTAAGTTATATCGCTTTTAACAGTAAAACGATTGACTGTGGAACTTAATTGAACTAACTTTGGACTGTGACCTTATAAATGTGATAAGTGAGCCAACTGGACTCCAAGAAATAACATTCTTCTTAATTTGACATGATTGCCGAAACTCAGCGATTACACTGGGCGCTGTGGTAGCGCTTTATTTAAAAATTAAGATAAATAAGTTATTTTTTGCAGTGGGACAAATCCTGGCCGTTAGCACGCGCTGAACAAATAGGAACAGTTTCAAAGACTACATTTCATTGACTTTCTAGCGGTTTAAATCCGTTTGAGTTACAACCGTTGCGTCACATATTCGTACCAACATGTATTTAGCGATAGTATTTGGATATTCCTAGGTTGCATCGCTTTTAACAGTGAAACGATTGACTGTGGGACTCAATTGAACTGATTTTGGACTTTGTCATTATAAATGGGATAAATGAGCTAGTTTGACTAAAAGAAATAACATTCTTCTAAATTTGACATGATTGCCGGAACTCAGCGATTACACTGGGCGCTGTGGTAGTGCTTCATTTAAGAATTTAAATAAATAAGTCATTCTTTATTGTGGGACCAATCCTAGCCGTTATCGCGCACTGAAGAAATAGAGACTGTTTCAAAAACTACATTTCATTGACTTCTTGGCGGTATCAATCCATTTGAATTACAACGGTTGCGTCACATATTCGTACCAACATGTATTTAGCGATATTTTTCTCATATTACTAGGTTGCATCGCTTTTAACAGTGAAACGATTGACTGTGGGACTTAATTGAACTGATTTTGGACTGTGACCTTATAAGTATTATAAGTTAGACAATTGGACTCCAAGAAATAACATTCTTTTTAATTTAACATGATTGTGGGAACTCAATGATTACACTGGGCGCTGTGGTAGCGTTTTATTTAAAAATTAAGATAAATCAGTCATTTTTACTGTGAGACCAATCCTAGCCGTTAGCGCGCGCTGAAGATATAGAGACAATTTCAAAAACTCCATTTCATTGACTTTCTAACAGTCTCAATCCGTTTGAGTTACAACGGTTGCGTCACATATTCGTACCAACATGTATTTAGCGATAGTATTCGGATATTACTAGGTTGCATCGCTTTTAATAGTGAAACGTTTGACTGTGGGACTTAATTGAACCGACTTTGGACTTTGACCTTATAAATGTGATAAATGAGACAGTTTGACTACAAGAAATAACATTCTTATTAATCTGACATAATTGCTGGATCTCAGCGATTACACTGGGCGCTGCGGTAGCGTTTTATTGAAAAATTAAGATAAATAAGTCTTTTTTTACTGTGGGACCAATCCTAGCCGTTATCGTGCGCTGAAGAAATAGAGACAGTTTCAAAAACTACATTTCATTGACTTCTTGGCGGTATCAATCCATTTGAATTGCAACGGTTGCGTCACATATTCGTACCAACATGTATTTAGTGATATCTTTCCGATATTACTGAGTTATATCGCTTTTAACAGTGAAACGATTGACTGTGGAACTTAATTGAATTAACTTGGGACTGTGACCTTATAAATGTGATAAGTGAGCCAACTGGACTCCAAGAAATAACATTCTTTTTAATTTGACATGATTGCCGGAACTCAGCGATTACACTGGGCGCTGTGGTAGTGCTTTATTTAAAAATTAAGATACATAAGTTATTTTTTGCAGTGGGACCAATCCTGGCCGTTAGCACGCGCTGAACAAATAGGAAAAGTTTCAAAGACTACACTTCATTCACTTTCTAGCGGTTTAAATCCGTTTGAGTTACAACCGTTGCGTCACATATTCGTACCAACATGTATTTAGCGATAGTATTCGGATATTCCTAGGTTGCATCGCTTTTAACAGTGAAACGATTGACTGTGGGACTTAATTGAACTGATTTTGGACTGTGACCTTATAAGTATTATAAGTTAGACAATTGGACTCCAAGAAATAACATTCTTTTTAATTTAACATGATTGTGGGAACTCAATGATTACACTGGGCGCTGTGGTAGCGTTTTATTTAAAAATTAAGATAAATCAGTCATTTTTACTGTGAGACCAATCCTAGCCGTTAGCGCGCGCTGAAGATATAGAGACAGTTTCAAAAACTCCATTTCATTGACTTTCTAACAGTCTCAATCCGTTTGAGTTACAACGGTTGCGTCACATATTCGTACCAACATGTATTTAGCGATAGTATTCGGATATTACTAGGTTGCATCGCTTTTAACAGTGAAACGTTTGACTGTGGGACTTAATTGAACCGACTTTGGACTTTGACCTTATAAATGTGATAAATGAGACAGTTTGACTACAAGAAATAACATTCTTATTAATCTGACATAATTGCTGGATCTCAGCGATTACACTGGGCGCTGCGGTAGCGTTTTATTGAAAAATTAGGATAAATAAGTCTTTTTTTACTGTGGGACCAATCCTAGCCGTTATCGTGCGCTGAAGAAATAGAGACAGTTTCAAAAACTACATTTCATTGACTTCTTGGCGGTATCAATCCATTTGAATTGCAACGGTTGCGTCACATATTCGTACCAACATGTATTTAGTGATATCTTTCCGATATTACTGAGTTATATCGCTTTTAACAGTGAAACGATTGACTGTGGAACTTAATTGAATTAACTTGGGACTGTGACCTTATAAATGTGATAAGTGAGCCAACTGGACTCCAAGAAATAACATTCTTTTTAATTTGACATGATTGCCGGAACTCAGCGATTACACTGGGCGCTGTGGTAGTGCTTTATTTAAAAATTAAGATACATAAGTTATTTTTTGCAGTGGGACCAATCCTGGCCGTTAGCACGCGCTGAACAAATAGGAAAAGTTTCAAAGACTACACTTCATTCACTTTCTAGC
The DNA here is from genome assembly GCF_029227915.1 of Hydractinia symbiolongicarpus. Taxonomy (NCBI): domain Eukaryota; kingdom Metazoa; phylum Cnidaria; class Hydrozoa; order Anthoathecata; family Hydractiniidae; genus Hydractinia; species Hydractinia symbiolongicarpus. The sequence continues at coordinate 29,402,368 of NC_079884.1, forward strand.
GGTTTAAATCCGTTTGAGTTACAACCGTTGCGTCACATATTCGTACCAACATGTATTTAGCGATAGTATTCGGATATTCCTAGGTTGCATCGCTTTTAACAGTGAAACGATTGACTGTGGGACTTAATTAAACTTATTTTGGACTTTGTCCTTATAAATGGGATAAATGAGCTAGTTTGACTAAAAGAAATAATATTCTTCATAATTTGACATGATTGCTGGAACTCAGCGATTACACTGGGCGCTGTGGTATCGCTTTGTTAACAAATTAGGATAAATAAGTCATTTGTTACTGTGGGACTAATCCTTGCCGTTAGTTTGCGCTGAAGAAATAGAGACAGTTTCAAAAACTACATTTCATTGACTTCTTGGCGGTATTAATCCATTTGAATTACAACGGTTGCGTCACATATTCGTACCAACATGTATTAAGTGATATCTTTCCGATATTACTAAGTTATATCGCTTTTAACAGTGAAACGATTGACTGTGGAACTTAATTGAATTAACTTGGGACTGTGACCTTATAAATGTGATAAGTGAGCCAACTGGACTCCAAGAAATAACATTCTTTTTAATTTGACATGATTGCCGGAACTCAGCGATTACACTGGGCGCTGTGGTAGTGCTTCATTTAAGAATTTAAATAAATAAGTTATTCTTTATTGTGGGACCAATCCTAGCCGTTATCGCGCGCTGAAGAAATAGAGACAGTTTCAAATCATAAATTTCATTGACTTTCTACCGGTGTCAATCCGTTTGAGTTACAACGGTTGCGTTACCTATTCGTACCAACATGTATTTAGTGATATCTTTCCGATATTACTAAGTTATATCGCTTTTAACAGTAAAACGATTGACTGTGGAACTTAATTGAACTAACTTTGGACTGTGACCTTATAAATGTGATAAGTGAGCCAACTGGACTCCAAGAAATAACATTCTTCTTAATTTGACATGATTGCCGAAACTCAGCGATTACACTGGGCGCTGTGGTAGCGCTTTATTTAAAAATTAAGATAAATAAGTTATTTTTTGCAGTGGGACAAATCCTGGCCGTTAGCACGCGCTGAACAAATAGGAACAGTTTCAAAGACTACATTTCATTGACTTTGTAGCGGTTTAAATCCGTTTGAGTTACAACCGTTGCGTCACATATTCGTACCAACATGTATTTAGCGATAGTATTTGGATATTCCTAGGTTGCATCGCCTTTAACAGTGAAACGATTGACTGTGGGACTCAATTGAACTGATTTTGGACTTTGTCATTATAAATGGGATAAATGAGCTAGTTTGACTAAAAGAAATAACATTCTTCTAAATTTGACATGATTGCCGGAACTCAGCGATTACACTGGGCGCTGTGGTAGTGCTTCATTTAAGAATTTAAATAAATAAGTCATTCTTTATTGTGGGACCAATCCTAGCCGTTATCGCGCGCTGAAGAAATAGAGACAGTTTCAAAAACTACATTTCATTGACTTCTTGGCGGTATCAATCCATTTGAATTACAACGGTTGCGTCACATATTCGTACCAACATGTATTTAGCGATACTTTTCTCATATTACTAGGTTGCATCGCTTTTAACAGTGAAACGATTGACTGTGGGACTTAATTGAACTGATTTTGGACTGTGACCTTATAAGTATTATAAGTTAGACAATTGGACTCCAAGAAATAACATTCTTTTTAATTTAACATGATTGTGGGAACTCAATGATTACACTGGGCGCTGTGGTAGTGCTTTATTTAAAAATTAAGATACATAAGTTATTTTTTGCAGTGGGACCAATCCTGGCCGTTAGCACGCGCTGAACAAATAGGAAAAGTTTCAAAGACTACACTTCATTCACTTTCTAGCGGTTTAAATCCGTTTGAGTTACAACCGTTGCGTCACATATTCGTACCAACATGTATTTAGCGATAGTATTCGGATATTCCTAGGTTGCATCGCTTTTAACAGTGAAACGATTGACTGTGGGACTTAATTAAACTTATTTTGGACTTTGTCCTTATAAATGGGATAAATGAGCTGGTTTGACTAAAAGAAATAACATTCTACATAATTTGACATGATTGCTGGAACTCAGCGATTACACTGGGCGCTGTGGTATCGCTTTGTTAAAAAATTAGGATAAATAAGTCATTTGTTACTGTGGGACTAATCCTTGCCGTTAGTTTGCGCTGAAGAAATAGAGACAGTTTTCAAAACTACATTTCATTGACTTCTTGGCGGTATTAATCCATTTGAATTACAACGGTTGCGTCACATATTCGTACCAACATGTATTAAGTGATATCTTTCCGATATTACTAAGTTATATCGCTTTTAACAGTGAAACGATTGACTGTGGAACTTAATTGAGCTAACTTGGGACTGTGACCTTATAAATGTGATAAATGAGCCAACTGGACTCCAAGAAATAACATTCTTCTAAATTTGACATGACTGCCGGAACTCAGCGATTACACTGGGCGCTGTGGTTGCGCTTCATTTAAAAATTTAAATAAATAAGTCATTCTTTATTGTGGGACCAATCCTAGCCGTTATCGCGCGCTGAAGAAATAGAGACAGTTTCAAAAACTACATTTCATTGACTTTCTAACGGTGTCAATCCGTTTGAGTTACAACGGTTGCGTCATATATTCGTACCAACATGTATTTAGTGATTTTTTTCCGATATTACTAAGTTGTATCGCTTTTAACAGTGAAACGATTGACTGTGGGACTTAATTGAACTGGTTCTGGACTGTGACCTGATAAATGTGATAAATGAGACAATTGGACTCCAAGAAATAACATTCTTCTTAATTTGACATAATTGCCGGAACTCAGCGATTACACTGGGCGCTGTGGTAGCGCTTCATTTAAAAATTCAGATAAATGAGTCATCATTTACTGTGGGACCAATCCTAGCCAATATCGCGCGCTGAAGAAAGAGCGACAGATTCAAAAACTACATTTCACTGACTTTCTAACGGTGTCAGTCCGTTTGAGTTACAACGGTTGGGTGACATATTCGTACCAACATGTATTTAGCGATATTTTTCTCATATTACTAGGTTGCATCGCTTTTAACAGTGAAACGATTGACTGTGGGACTTAATTGAACTGATTTTGGACTGTGACCTTATAAGTATTATAAGTTAGACAATTGAACTCCAAGAAATAACATTCTTTTTAATTTAACATGATTGTAGGAACTCAGTGATTACACTGGGCGCTGTGGTAGCGCTTTATTTGAAAATTAAGATAAATCAGTCATTTTTACTGTGGGACCAATCCTAGCCGTTAGCGCGCGCTGAAGATATAGAGACAGTTTCAAAAACTCCATTTCATTGACTTTCTAACAGTGTCAATCCGTTTGAGTTACAACGGTAGCGTCACATATTCGTACCAACATGTATTTAGCGATAGTATTCGGATATTACTAGGTTGCATCGCTTTTAACAGTGAAACGTTTGACTGTGGGACTTAATTGAACTGACTTTGGACTTTGACCTTATAAATGTGATAAATGAGACAGTTTGACTACAAGAAATAACATTCTTATTAATCTGACATAATTGCTGGATCTCAGCGATTACACTGGGCGCTGCGGTAGCGTTTTATTGAAAAATTAGGATAAATAAGTCTTTTTTTACTGTGGGACCAATCCTAGCCGTTATCGTGCGCTGAAGAAATAGAGACAGTTTCAAAAACTACATTTCATTGACTTCTTGGCGGTATCAATCCATTTGAATAGCAACGGTTGCGTCACATATCCGTACCAACATGTATTTAGTGATATCTTTCCGATATTACTAAGTTATATCGCTTTTAACAGTGAAACGATTGACTGTGGAACTTAATTGAATTAACTTGGGACTGTGACCTTATAAATGTGATAAGTGAGCCAACTGGAATCCAGGAAATAACATTCTTTTTAATTTGACATGATTGCCGGAACTCAGCGATTACACTGGGCGCTGTGGTAGTGCTTTATTTAAAAATTAAGATACATAAGTTATTTTTTGCAGTGGGACCAATCCTGGCCGTTAGCACGCGCTGAACAAATAGGAAAAGTTTCAAAGACTACACTTCATTGACTTTCTAGCGGTTTAAATCCGTTTGAGTTACAACCGTTGCGTCACATATTCGTACCAACATGTATTTAGCGATAGTATTCGGATATTCCTAGGTTGCATCGCTTTTAACAGTGAAACGATTGACTGTGGGACTTAATTAAACTTATTTTGGACTTTGTCCTTATAAATGGGATAAATGAGCTAGTTTGACTAAAAGAAATAACATTCTTCATAATTTGACATGATTGCTGGAACTCAGCGATTACACTGGGCGCTGTGGTATCGCTTTGTTAAAAAATTAGGATAAATAAGTCATTTGTTACTGTGGGACTAATCCTTGCCGTTAGTTTGCGCTGAAGAAATAGAGACAGTTTCAAAAACTACATTTCATTGACTTCTTGGCGGTATTAATCCATTTGAATTACAACGGTTGCGTCACATATTCGTACCAACATGTATTAAGTGATATCTTTCCGATATTACTAAGTTATATCGCTTTTAACAGTGAAACGATTGACTGTGGAACTTAAATGAGCTAACTTGGGACTGTGACCTTATAAATGTGATAAATGAGCCAACTGGACTCCAAGAAATAACATTCTTCTAAATTTGACATGATTGCCGGAACTCAGCGATTACACTGGGCGCTGTGGTTGCGCTTCATTTAAAAATTTAAATAAATAAGTCATTCTTTATTGTGGGACCAATCCTAGCCGTTATCGCGCGCTGAAGAAATAGAGACAGTTTCAAAAACTACATTTCATTGACTTTCTGACGGTGTCAATCCGTTTGAGTTACAACGGTTGCGTCATATATTCGTACCAACATGTATTTAGTGATTTTTTTCCGATATTACTAAGTTGTATCGCTTTTAACAGTGAAACGATTGACTGTGGGACTTAATTGAACTGGTTCTGGACTGTGACCTGATAAATGTGATAAATGAGACAATTGGACTCCAAGAAATAACATTCTTCTTAATTTGACATAATTGCCGGAACTCAGCGATTACACTGGGCGCTGTGGTAGCGCTTCATTTAAAAATTCAAATAAATGAGTCATCATTTACTGTGGGACCAATCCTTGCCGATATCGCGCGCTGAAGAAATAGCGACAGATTCAAAAACTACATTTCACTGACTTTCTAACGGTATCAGTCCGTTTGAGTTACAACGGTTGGGTGACATATTCGTACCAACATGTATTTAGCGATATTTTTCTCATATTACTAGGTTGCATCGCTTTTAACAGTGAAACGATTGACTGTGGGACTTAATTGAACTGATTTTGGACTGTGACCTTATAAGTATTATAAGTTAGACAATTGAACTCCAAGAAATAACATTCTTTTTAATTTAACATGATTGTAGGAACTCAGTGATTACACTGGGCGCTGTGGTAGCGCTTTATTTAAAAATTAAGATAAATCTGTCATTTTTACTGTGGGACCAATCCTAGCCGTTATCGTGCGCTGAAGAAATAGAGACAGTTTCAAAAACTACATTTCATTGATTTCTTGGCGGTATCAATCCATTTGAATTACAACGGTTGCGTCACATATTCGTACCAACATGTATTTAGTGATATCTTTCCGATATTACTAAGTTATATCGCTTTTAACAGTGAAACGATTGACTGTGGAACTTAATTGAACTAACTTTGGACTGTGACCTTATAAATGTGATAAGTGAGCCAACTGGACTCCATGAAATAACATTCTTCTTAATTTGACATGATTGCGAAACTCAGCAATTACACTGGGCGCTGTGGTAGTGCTTTATTTAAAAATTAAGATAAATAAGTTATTTTTTGCAGTGGGACCAATCCTGGCCGTTAGCACGCGCTGAACAAATAGGAACAGTTTCAAAGACTACATTTCATTGACTTTCTAGCGGTTTAAATCAGTTTGAGTTACAACCGTTGCGTCATATATTCGTACCAACATGTATTTAGCGATAGTATTCGGATATTCCTAGGTTGTATCGCTTTTAACAGTGAAACGATTGACTGTGGGACTTAATTGAACTGATTGTGGACTTTGTCCTTATAAATGGGATAAATGAGCTAGTTTGACTAAAAGAAATAACATTCTTCATAATTTGACATGATTGCTGGAACTCAGCGATTACACTGGGCGCTGTGGTAGCGCTTTATTAAAAAATTAAGATAAATAAGTCATTTTTTACTGTGGGACTAATCCTTGCCGTCAGTTCGCGCTGAACAAATAGAGACAGTTTCAAAAACTACATTTCATTGACTTCTTGGCGGTATCAATCTCTTTGAATTACAACGGTTGCGTCACATATTCGTACCAACATGTATTTAGTGATATCTTTCCGATATTACTAAGTTATATCGCTTTTAACAGTGAAACGATTGACTGTGGAGCTTAATTGAATTAACTTGGGACTGTGACATTATAAATGCGATAAGTGAGCCAACTGGACTCCAAGAAATAATATTCTTCTTAATTTGACATGATTGCCGGAACTCAGCGATTACATTGGGCGCTGTGGTAGTGCTTCATTTAAGAATTTTTTTTGAAAAAAAGTCATTCTTTATTGTGGGACCAATCCTAGCCATTATTGCGCGCTGAAGAAATAGACACAGTTTCAAAAACTACATTTCATTGACTTCTTGGCGGTATCAATCCATTTGAATTACAAAGGTTGCGTCACATATTCGTACCAACATGTTTTTAGTGATATCTTTCCGATATTACTAAGTTATATTGCTTTTAACAGTGAAACGATTGACTGTGGAACTTAATTGAACTAACTTTGGACTGTGACCTTATAAATGTGATAACTGAGCCAACTGGACTCCAAGAAATAACATTCTTCTTCATTTGACATGATTGCCGCAACTCAGCGATTACACTGGGCGCTGTGGTAGTGCTTTATTTAAAAATTAAGATACATAAGTTATTTTTTGCGGTTGGACCAATCCTGGCCGTTAGCACGCGCTGAACAAATAGGAACAGTTTCAAAGACTACATTTCATTGACTTTCTAGCGGTTTAAATCCGTTTGAGTTACAACCGTTGCGTCACATATTCGTACCAACATGTATTTAGCGATAGTATTCGGATATTCCTAGGTTGCATCGCTTTTAACAGTGAAACGATTGACTGTGGAACTTAATTGAACTGATTTTGGACTTTGTCCTTTTAAATGGGATAAATGAGTTAGTTTGACTAAAAGAAATAACATTCTTCATAATTTGACATGAATGCTGGAACTCAGCGATTACACTGGGCGCTGTGGTAGCACTTTAATAAAAAATTAAGATAAATAAGTCATTTTTAACTGTGGGACCAATCCTAGCCGGTAGTTCGCGCTGAAGAAATAGAGACAGTTTCAAAAACTACATTTCATTGATTTTCTAACTTTGTTAATCCGTTTGAGTTACGACGGTTGCGTCACATATTCGTACCAACACGTATTTAGTTATTTTTTTCCGATATTACTAAGTTGTATCGCTTTTAACAGTGAAACGATTGACTGTGGGAATTAATAGAACTGATTCTGGACTGTGACCTTATAAATGTGATAAATGAGCCAATTGGTGTCCAAAGAATAACATTCTTCTTAATTTGACATGATTGCTGGAATTAAGCGATTACATTAGGCTCTGTGGTAGCGCCTTATTTAAAAATTTAGATAAATAAGTCTTTTCTTACTGTGGGACCAATCCTGGCCGTTAGCACGCGCTGAATAAATAAGAACAGTTCCAAAGACTAAATTTCATTGACTTTCTAGCGGTATAAGTCCGTTTGAGTTACAACGGTTCTGTGACATATTCTTATCAACATGTATTTAGCGATAGTATTCGGATTTTACTAGGTTGCATCGCTTTTAACAGTGAAACGCTTGACTGTGGGACTTAATTGAACTGATTTTGGACTTGGACCTTGTAAATGTGATAAATGAGCCAGTTTGGCTACAAGAAATAACATTCTTCTTATTTTGACATGATTGCTGGAACTTAGCGATTACACTGGGCACTGTGGTAGCGCTTTATTAAAAAATTAAGATAAACAAGTCATTTTTTACTGTGGGACCAATCCTAGCCGTTAGCTCGCGCTGAAGAAGTAGAGACAGTTTCAAAAACTACCTTTCATTGAATTTCTAACGGTGTCAATTCGTTTGAGTTACAACGGTTGCGTCACATATTCGTACCAACATGTATTTAGTGATTTTCTTCTGATATTACTAAGTTGTATTGCTTTTAACAGTGAAACGATTGACTGTGGGAATTAATAGAACTGATTCTAGACTGTGACCTATAAATGTGATAAATGAGCCAATTGGTCTCCAAGGAATAACATTCTTCTTAATTTGACATGATTGTGGGAATTCAGCGATTACATTAGGCTCTGTGGTAGCGCTTTATTTAAAAATTTAGATAAATAAGTCTTTCTTTACTGTTGGACAATTCCTGTCCGTTAGCACGCACTGAATAAATAGGAACAGTTTCAAAGACGACATTTCATTGACTTTAAGGCGGTATCAATCTGTTTGAGTTACAACGGTTGCGTCACATATTCGTACCAACATGTATTTAGTGATTTTCTTCCGATATTACTAAGTTGTATCGCTTTTAGCAGTAAAGCGATCGACTGTGAGAATTAATTGAACTAACTTTGGACTGTGACATGTTAAATGTGATAAATGACACAATTGGTCTCCAAGGAATAATATTCTTCTTAGTTTGACATGATTGCTGGATTTCAGCGATTACATTAGGCCCTGTGGCAGCGCTTTATTTAAAAATTTAGATAAATAAGACTTTTCTTACTGTGGAACCAATCCTGGCCATTAGCACGCGCTGAATAAATAGGATCAGTTCCAAAGGCTACATTTCATTGACTTTCTAGCAGCATAAATCCGTTTCAGTTACAACGGTTGCGACACATATTCTTACCAACATGTACTCAGCGATAGTATTCGGATATTACTAGGTTGCATCGCTTTTAACAGTGAAACGATTGACTGTGAAATTTAATTGAACTGATTCTGGACTGTGACCTTATAAATGTGATAAATGAGCCAATTGGCTGCAAGGAATAACATTCTTCTTAATTTGACATGATTGCTGGAATTCAGCGAGTACACTAGGCCCTGTGGTAGGGATTTATTTAAAAATTTAGATAAATAAATCATTTTTTACTGTGGGACCAATCCTAGCCGTTAGTTCGCGCTGAAGAAATACAGGCAGTTTCAAAAACTACATTTCATTGACTTTCTCACGGGGTCAATCTGTTTGAGTTACAACGGTTGCGTCACATATTCGTACCAACATGTATTTAGTGATTTTCTTCCGATATTATTAAGTTGCATCGCTTTTAACAGTGAAACGATTGACTGTGGGACTTAATTGAACTATCTTTGGACTGTGACCTGATAAATGTGATAAATGAGACGATTGGACTCCAAGAAATAACATTCTTTTTAACTTGACGTGATTACCGGAACTTAGCGATTACATTGGGTGCTGTATTAGCGCTTCATTTAAAAATTTAGATAAATAAGTCATCTTTACTGTGGGACCAATCCTGGCCGTTATTGCGCGCGGAAGAAATAGCGACAGTTTCAAATACTAAATTTCATTGACTTTCTAACGCTATCAATCCGCTTCAGTTAGAACGGTTGCGTCATATATTCATACCAACATGTATTTAGCGATACTTTTCTCATATTACTAGGTTGCATCGCTTTTAACAGTGAAACGATTGACTCTGGGACTTAATTGAACTGATTTTGGACTGTGACCTTATAAATGTTACAAGTGAGACAATTGGACTCCAAGAAATAACATTCTTCTTATTTTGACATGATTGTGGGAACTCAGCGACTACACTGGACCCTGTGGTAGCGTTTCATTTAAAAATTTAGATAAATAAGTCATTTTTACTGTGGGACCAATTCTAGCCGTTAGCGCGCGCTGAAAATATAGAGACAGTTTCAAAAACTCCATTTCATTGACTTTCTAACGGTGTCAATCCGTTTGAGTTACAACGGTTGCATCACATATTCGCACCAACATGTATTTAGTGATTTTCTTCCGATATTACTAAGTTGTATCGCTTTTAACAGTGAAGCGATTGACTGTGAGAATTAATTGAACTAACTTTGGACTGTGACATGATAAATGTGATAAATGAGCCAATTGGACTCCAAGGAATAACATTCTTCTTAATTTGACATGATTTCTGGAATTCAGCGATTACATTAGGCTCTGTGGTAGCGCCTTATTTAAAAATTTAGATAAATAAGTCTTTTTTTACTGTGGGACCAATCCTGTCCATTAGCACGCGCTGAATAAATAGGAACAGTTTCAAAGACTACATTTTATTGACTTTCTGGCGGTATCAATCCGTTTGAGTTACAACGGTTGCGTCACTTATTCGTACCAACATGTACTTAGCGATACTTTTCTCATATTACTAGGTTGCATCGCTCTTAACAGTGAAACGATTGACTCCGGGACTTAAATGAACTGATTTTGGACTGTGACCTTATAAATGTGATAAATAAGCCAATTGGCTCCAAGGAATAACATTCTTCTTAATTCGACATGATTGCTGGAATTCAGCGAGTACACTAGGCCCTGTGGAAGGGCTTTATTTAAAAATTTAGATAAATAAATCATTTTTTACTGTGGGACCAATCCTAGCCGTTAGTTCGCGCTGAAAATATAGAGACAGTTTCAAAAACTCCATTTCATTGACTTTCTAACGGTGTCAATCCGTTTGAGTTACAACGGTTGCGTCACATATTCATACCAACATGTATTTAGTGATTTTCTTCCGATATTATTAAGTTGCATCGCTTTTAACAGTGAAACGATTGACTGTGGGACTTAATTGAACTATCTATGGACTGTGACCTGATAAATGTGATAAATGAGACGATTGGACTCCAAGAAATAACATTCTTTTTAACTTGACGTGATTACCAGAACTTAGCGATTACATTGGGCGCTGTATTAGCGCTTCATTTAAAAATTTAGATAAATAAGTCATTTTTACTGTGGGACCAATCCTAGCCGTTAGCGCGCGCTGAAAATATAGAGACAGTTTTAAAAACTCCATTTCATTGACTTTCTAACGGTGTCAATCCGTTTGAGTTGCAACGGTTGCGTCACATATTCGTACCAACATGTATTTAGTGATTTTCTTCCGATATTACTAAGTTGTATCGCTTTTAGCAGTAAAGCGATCGACTGTGAGAATTAATTGAACTAACTTTGGACTGTGACATGTTAAATGTGATAAATGACACAATTGGTCTCCAAGGAATAATATTCTTCTTAGTTTGACATGATTGCTGGATTTCAGCGATTACATTTGGCCCTGTGGCAGCGCTTTATTTAAAAATTTAGATAAATAAGACTTTTCTTACTGTGGAACCAATCCTGGCCATTAGCACGCGCTGAATAGATAGGATCAGTTCCAAAGGCTACATTTCATTGACTTTCTAGCAGCATAAATCCGTTTCAGTTACAACGGTTGCGACACATATTCTTACCAACATGTACTCAGCGATAGTATTCGGATATTACTAGGTTGCATCGCTTTTAACAGTGAAACGATTGACTGTGAAATTTAATTGAACTGATTCTGGACTGTGACCTTATAAATGTGATAAATGAGCCAATTGGCTGCAAGGAATAACATTCTTCTTAATTTGACATGATTGCTGGAATTCAGCGAGTACACTAGGCCCTGTGGTAGGGATTTATTTAAAAATTTAGATAAATAAATCATTTTTTACTGTGGGACCAATCCTAGCCGTTAGTTCGCGCTGAAGAAATACAGGCAGTTTCAAAAACTACATTTCATTGACTTTCTCACGGGGTCAATCTGTTTGAGTTACAACGGTTGCGTCACATATTCGTACCAACATGTATTTAGTGATTTTCTTCCGATATTATTAAGTTGCATCGCTTTTAACAGTGAAACGATTGACTGTGGGACTTAATTGAACTATCTTTGGACTGTGACCTGATAAATGTGATAAATGAGACGATTGGACTCCAAGAAATAACATTCTTTTTAACTTGACGTGATTACCGGAACTTAGCGATTACATTGGGTGCTGTATTAGCGCTTCATTTAAAAATTTAGATAAATAAGTCATCTTTACTGTGGGACCAATCCTGGCCGTTATTGCGCGCGGAAGAAATAGCGACAGTTTCAAATACTAAATTTCATTGACTTTCTAACGCTATCAATCCGCTTCAGTTAGAACGGTTGCGTCATATATTCGTACCAACATGTATTTAGCGATACTTTTCTCATATTACTAGGTTGCATCGCTTTTAACAGTGAAACGATTGACTCTGGGACTTAATTGAACTGATTTTGGACTGTGACCTTATAAATGTTACAAGTGAGACAATTGGACTCCAAGAAATAACATTCTTCTTATTTTGACATGATTGTGGGAACTCAGCGACTACACTGGACCCTGTGGTAGCGTTTCATTTAAAAATTTAGATAAATAAGTCATTTTTACTGTGGGACCAATTCTAGCCGTTAGCGCGCGCTGAAAATATAGAGACAGTTTCAAAAACTCCATTTCATTGACTTTCTAACGGTGTCAATCCGTTTGAGTTACAACGGTTGCATCACATATTCGCACCAACATGTATTTAGTGATTTTCTTCCGATATTACTAAGTTGTATCGCTTTTAACAGTGAAGCGATTGACTGTGAGAATTAATTGAACTAACTTTGGACTGTGACCTGATAAATGTGATAAGTGAGCCAATTGGAATCCAAGGAATAACATTCTTCTTAATTTGACATGATTTCTGGAATTCAGCGATTACATTAGGCTCTGTGGTAGCGCCTTATTTAAAAATTTAGATAAATAAGTCTTTTTTTACTGTGGGACCAATCCTGTCCATTAGCACGCGCTGAATAAATAGGAACAGTTTCAAAGACTACATTTTATTGACTTTCTGGCGGTATCAATCCGTTTGAGTTACAACGGTTGCGTCACTTATTCGTACCAACATGTACTTAGCGATACTTTTCTCATATTACTAGGTTGCATCGCTCTTAACAGTGAAACGATTGACTCCGGGACTTAAATGAACTGATTTTGGACTGTGACCTTATAAATGTTACAAGTGAGATAATTGCACTCCAAGAAATAACATTCTTTTTAAATTGACGTGATTGCCGGAACTTAGGGATTACATTGGGCGCGGTGTTAGCGCTTCATTTAAACATTTAGATAAATAAGTCATCTTTACTGTGGGACCAATCCTGGCCGTTTATGCGCGCTGAAGAAATAGAGACAGTTTCAAAAACTAAATTTCATTGACTTTCTAACACTATCAATCCGCTTCAGTTACAACGGTTGCGTCACATATTCGTACCAACATGTATTTAGCGATACCTTTCTCATATTACTAGGTTGCATCGCTTTTAACAGTGAAACGATTAACTCTGGGACTTAATTGAACTGATTTTGGACTGTGACCTTATAAATGTTACAAGTGAGACAATTGGACTCCAAGAAATAACATTCTTCTTATTTTAACATGATTGTGGGAACTCAGCGATTACACTGGACCCTGTGGTAGCGCTTCATTTAAAAATTTAGATAAATAAGTCATTTTTACTGTGGGACCAATCCTAGCCGTTAGCGCGCGCTGAAAATATAAAGACAGTTTTAAGGACTACATTTCATTGACTTTCTGGCGGTATCAATCCGTTTGAGTTACAACGGTTGCGTCACATATTCGTACCAACATGCATTTAGCGATAGTATTCGGATATTACTAAGTTGTATCGCTTTTAACAGTGAAGCGATTGACTGTGAGAATTAATTGAACTAACTTTGGACTGTGACCTGATAAATGTGATAAGTGAGCCAATTGGAATCCAAGGAATAACATTCTTCTTAATTTGACATGATTTCTGGAATTCAGCGATTACATTAGGCTCTGTGGTAGCGCCTTATTTAAAAATTTAGATAAATAAGTCTTTTTTTACTGTGGGACCAATCCTGTCCATTAGCACGCGCTGAATAAATAGGAACAGTTTCAAAGACTACATTTTATTGACTTTCTGGCGGTATCAATCCGTTTGAGTTACAACGGTTGCGTCACTTATTCGTACCAACATGTACTTAGCGATACTTTTCTCATATTACTAGGTTGCATCGCTCTTAACAGTGAAACGATTGACTCCGGGACTTAAATGAACTGATTTTGGACTGTGACCTTATAAATGTTACAAGTGAGATAATTGCACTCCAAGAAATAACATTCTTTTTAAATTGACGTGATTGCCGGAACTTAGGGATTACATTGGGCGCGGTGTTAGCGCTTTATTTAAACATTTAGATAAATAAGTCATCTTTACTGTGGGACCAATCCTGGCCGTTTATGCGCGCTGAAGAAATAGAGACAGTTTCAAAAACTAAATTTCATTGACTTTCTAACACTATCAATCCGCTTCAGTTACAACGGTTGCGTCACATATTCGTACCAACATGTATTTAGCGATACCTTTCTCATATTACTAGGTTGCATCGCTTTTAACAGTGAAACGATTAACTCTGGGACTTAATTGAACTGATTTTGGACTGTGACCTTATAAATGTTACAAGTGAGACAATTGGACTCCAAGAAATAACATTCTTCTTATTTTAACATGATTGTGGGAACTCAGCGATTACACTGGACCCTGTGGTAGCGCTTCATTTAAAAATTTAGATAAATAAGTCATTTTTACTGTGGGACCAATCCTAGCCGTTAGCGCGCGCTGAAAATATAAAGACAGTTTTAAGGACTACATTTCATTGACTTTCTGGCGGTATCAATCCGTTTGAGTTACAACGGTTGCGTCACATATTCGTACCAACATGCATTTAGCGATAGTATTCGGATATTACTAGGTTGCATTGCTTTTAACAGTGAAACAGTTGACTGTGGGAGTTAATTTAACTGATTTTGGACTTTGACCTTATAAATGTGATAAATGAGGCAGTTTGACTACAAGAAGTGACATTCTTCTTAATTTGACATGATTGCTGGAATTCAGCGATTACATTAGGCTGTGTGGTAGCGCTTTTATTTAAAATTTTAGATAAATAAGTCATTTTTACTGTGGGACCAATCCTAGCCGTTAGCGCGCGCTGAAAATATAGAGACAGTTTCAAGGACTACATTTCATTGACTTTCTGGCGGTATCAAACCGTTTGAGTTACAACGGTTGCGTCACATATTCGTACCAACATGTATTTAGTGATATCTTTCCGATATTACTAAGTTATATCGCTTTTAACAGTGAAACGACTGACTGTGGAACTTAATTGAACTAACTTTGGACTGTGACCTTATAAATGTGATAAGTGAGCCAACTGGACTCCAAGAAATAACATTCTTCTTAATTTGACATGATTGCCGGAACTCAGCGATTACACTGGGCGCTGTCGTAGCGCATCATTTAAAAATTTAAATAAATAAGTCATTCTTTACTGTGGGGCCAATCCTAGCAGTTATCGCGCGCTGAAGAAATAGAGACAGTTTCAAAAACTATATTTCATTGACTTTCTAACGGTGTCAATCTGTTTGAGTTACAACAGTTGCGTCACATATTCGTACCAACATGTATTTAGCGATAGTATTCGGATATTACTAGGTTGCATCGCTTTTAACAGTGAAACGTTTGACTGTGGGACTTAATTGATCTGACTTTGGACTTTGACCTTAAAAATGTGATAAATGAGCCAGCTTGACTACAAGAAATAACATTCTTATTAATCTGACATGATTGCTGGAACTCAGCGATTACACTGGGCGCTGTGGTAGCGTTTTATTTAAAAATTAAGATAAATAAGTCTTTTTTTACTGAGGGACCAATCCTAGCCGTTAGTTCGCTCTGAAAAAATAGGAACAGTTCCAAAGACGACATTTCATTGACTTTCTAGTGGTATATATCCGTTTGAGTTACAACGGCTGCGTCACATATTCGTACCAACATGCATTTAGCGATAGTATTCGGATATTACTAGGTTGCATTGCTTTTAACAGTGAAACAGTTGACTGTGGGAGTTAGTTGAACTGATTTTGGACTTTGACCTTATAAATGTGATAAATGAGGCAGTTTGACTACAAGAAGTGACATTCTTCTTAATTTGACATGATTGCTGGAATTCAGCGATTACATTAGGCTGTGTGGTAGCGCTTTATTTAAAATTTTAGATAAATAAGTCTTTTTTTACTGTGGGACCAATCTTTGCCGTTAGTTTGCGCTGAAGAAATAGAGACAGTTGCAAAAACTAGATTTCATTGACTTCTTGGCGGTATCAATTCATTTGAGTTGCAACGGTTGCGTCACATATTCGTACCAACATGTATTTAGTGATATCTTTCCGATATTACTAAGTTATATCGCTTTTAACAGTGAAACGATTGACTGTGGAACTTAATTGAACTAACTTTGGACTGTGACCTTATAAATGTGATAAGTGAGCCAACTGGACTCCAAGAAATAACATTCTTCTTAATTTGACATGATTGCCGGAACTCAGCGATTACACTGGGCGCTGTCGTAGCGCATCATTTAAAAATTTAAATAAATAAGTCATTCTTTACTGTGGGACCAATCCTAGCAGTTATCGCGCGCTGAAGAAATAGAGACAGTTTCAAAAACTATATTTCATTGACTTTCTAACGGTGTCAATCTGTTTGAGTTACAACAGTTGCGTCACATATTCGTACCAACATGTATTTAGCGATAGTATTCGGATATTACTAGGTTGCATCGCTTTTAACAGTGAAACGTTTGACTGTGGGACTTAATTGATCTGACTTTGGACTTTGACCTTAAAAATGTGATAAATGAGCCAGCTTGACTACAAGAAATAACATTCTTATTAATCTGACATGATTGCTGGAACTCAGCGATTACACTGGGCGCTGTGGTAGCGTTTTATTTAAAAATTAAGACAAATAAGTCTTTTTTTACTGAGGGACCAATCCTAGCCGTTAGTTCGCTCTGAGGAAATAGGAAGAGTTCCAAAGACGACATTTCATTGACTTTCTAGCGGTATAACTCCGTTTGAGTTACAACGGTTGCGTCACATATTCGTACCAACATGTATTTAGCGATAAAATTCGGATATTACTAGGTTGCATTGCTTTTAACAGTGAAACAATTGACTGTGGGACTTAATTGAACTGACTTTGGACTTTGACATTATAAATGTGATGAATGAGTCAGTTTGACTACAAGAAATAACATTCTTATTAATCTGACATGATTGCTAAAACTCAGCGATTACACTGGGCGCTGTGGTGGCGTTTTATTTAAAAATTAAGATAAATAAGTCTTTTTTTACTGTGGGACCAATCCTAGCCGTTAGTTCGCTCTGAAAAAATAGGAACAGTTCCAAAGACGACATTTCATTGACTTTCTAGTGGTATATATCCGTTTGAGTTACAACGGCTGCGTCACATATTCGTACCAACATGCATTTAGCGATAGTATTCGGATATTACTAGGTTGCATTGCTTTTAACAGTGAAACAGTTGACTGTGGGAGTTAGTTGAACTGATTTTGGACTTTGACCTTATAAATGTGATAAATGAGGCAGTTTGACTACAAGAAGTGACATTCTTCTTAATTTGACATGATTGCTGGAATTCAGCGATTACATTAGGCTGTGTGGTAGCGCTTTATTTAAAATTTTAGATAAATAAGTCTTTTTTTACTGTGGGACCAATCCTTGCCGTTAGTTTGCGCTGAAGAAATAGAGACAGTTGCAAAAACTAGATTTCATTGACTTCTTGGCGGTATCAATTCATTTGAGTTGCAACGGTTGCGTCACATATTCGTACCAACATGTATTTAGTGATATCTTTCCGATATTACTAAGTTATATCGCTTTTAACAGTGAAACGATTGACTGTGGAACTTAATTGAACTAACTTTGGACTGTGACCTTATAAATGTGATAAGTGAGCCAACTGGACTCCAAGAAATAACATTCTTCTTAATTTGACATGATTGCCGGAACTCAGCGATTACACTGGGCGCTGTCGTAGCGCATCATTCAGAAATTTAAATAAATAAGTCATTCTTTACTGTGGGGCCAATCCTAGCAGTTATTGCGCTCTGAAGAAATAGAGACAGTTTCAAAAACTACATTTCATTGACTTTCTAACGGTTTCAATCCGTTTGAGTTACAACAGTTGCGTCATTTATTCGTACCAACATGTATTTAGCGAAATACTTTTCTGATATTACTAGGTTGCATCACTTTTAACAGTGAAACGATTGACTCTGGGACTTAATTGAACTGATTTTAGACTGTGACCTTATAAATGTTACAAGTGAGACAATTGGACTCCAAGAAATAACATTCTTCTTATTTTGACATGATTGTGGGAATTCAGCGATTAAACTGGACCCTGTGGTAGCGCTTCATTTAAAAATTTAGATAAATAAGTCATTTTTACTGTGGGACCAATCCTAGCCGTTAGCGCGCGCTGAAAATATAGAGACAGTTTCAAGGACTACATTTCATTGACTTTCTAACGGTTTCAATCCGTTTGAGTTACAACAGTTGCGTCATTTATTCGTACCAACATGTATTTAGCGATACTTTTCTGATATTACTAGGTTGCATCACTTTTAACAGTGAAACGATTGACTCTGGGACTTAATTGAACTGATTTTGGACTGTGACCTTATAAATGTTACAAGTGAGACAATTGGACTCCAAGAAATAACATTCTTCTTATTTTGACATGATTGTGGGAATTCAGCGATTAAACTGGACCCTGTGGTAGCGCTTCATTTAAAAATTTAGATAAATAAGTCATTTTTACTGTGGGACCAATCCTAGCCGTTAGCGCGCGCTGAAAATATAGAGACAGTTTCAAGGACTACATTTCATTGACTTTCTGGCGGTATCAATCTGTTTGAGTAACAACGGTCGCGTCACATATTCGTAGCAACATGTTATTAGAGATAGTATTCGGATATTAATAGGTTGCATTGCTTTTAACAGTGAAACAATTGACTGCGGGACTTAATTGAACTGATTTTGGACTTTGACCTTATAAATGCAATAAATGAGCCAGTTTGACTACAAGAAATAACATTCTTATTAATCTGACATGATTGCTGGAAGTCAGCGATTACACTGGGCGCTGTGGTAGCGTTTTATTTAAAAATTAAGATAAATAAGTCTTTTTTTACTGAGGGACCAATCCTAGCCGTTAGTTCGCTCTGAAGAAATAGGAATAGTTCCAAAGACGACATTTCATTGACTTTCTAGCGGTATAACTCCGTTTGAGTTACAACGGTTGCGTCACATATTCGTACCAACATGTATTTAGCGATAATATTCGGATATTACTAGGTTGCATTGCTTTCAACAGTGAAACAATTGACTGTGGGAGTTAATTGAACTGATTTTGGACTTTGACCTTATAAATGTGATAAATGAGGCAGTTTGACTACAAGAAGTGACATTCTTCTTAATTTGACATGATTGCTGGAATTCAGCGATTACATTAGGCTGTGTGGTAGCGCTTTATTTAAAATTTTAGATAAATAAGTCTTTTTTTACTGTGGGACCAATCCTTGCCGTTAGTTTGCGCTGAAGAAATAGAAACAGTTTCAAAAACTAGATTTCATTGACTTCTTGGCGGTATCAATTCATTTGAGTTGCAACGGTTGCGTCACATAATCGTACCAACATGTATTTAGTGATATCTTTCCGTTATTACTAAGTTATATCGCTTTTAACAGTGAAACGATTGACTGTGGAACTTAATTGAACTAACTTTGGACTGTGACCTTATAAATGTGATAAGTGAGCCAACTGGACTCCAAGAAATTACATTCTTCTTAATTTGACATGATTGCTGGAACTCAGCGATTACACTGGGCGCTGTCGTAGCGCATCATTTAAAAATTTAAATAAATAAGTCATTCTTTACTGTGGGACCAATCCTAGCCGTTATCGCGCGCTGAAGAAATAGAGACAGTTTCAAAAACTAGATTTCATTGACTTCTTGGCGGTATTAATTCATTTGAGTTGCAACGGTTGCGTCACATATTCGTACCAACATGTATTTAGTGATATCTTTCCGATATTACTAAGTTATATCGCTTTTAACAGTGAAACGATTGACTCTGGGACTTAATTGAACTGATTTTGGACTGTGACCTTATAAATGTTACAAGTGAGACAATTGGACTCCAAGAAATAACATTCTTCTTATTTTGACATGATTGTGGGAACTCAGCGATTACACTGGACCCTGTGGTAGCGCTTCATCTAAAAATTTAGATAAATAAGTCATTTTTACTGTGGGACCAATCCTAGCCGTTAGCGCGCGCTGAAAATATAGAGACAGTTTCAAGGACTACATTTCCTTGACTTTCTGGCGGTATCAATCTGTTTGAGTTACAACGGTCGCGTCACATATTCGTACCAACATGTATTTAGCGATAGTATTCGGATATTACTAGGTTGCATCGCTTTTAACAGTGAAACGTTTGGTTGTGGGACTTAATTGATCTGACTTTGGACTTTGACCTTAAAAATGTGATAAATGAGCCAGTTTGACTACAAGAAATAACATTCTTATTAATCTGACATGATTGCTGAAACTCAGCGATTACACTGGGCGCTGTGGTAGCGTTTTATTTAAAAATTAAGATAAATAAGTCTTTTTTTACTGAGGGACCAATTCTAGCCGTTAGTTCGCTCTGAAGAAATAGGAACAGTTCCAAAAACTACATTTCATTGACTTTCTAACGGTTTCAATCCGTTTGAGTTACAACAGTTGCGTCATTTATTCGTACCAACATGTATTTAGCGAAATACTTTTCTGATATTACTAGGTTGCATCACTTTTAACAGTGAAACGATTGACTCTGGGACTTAATTGAACTGATTTTAGACTGTGACCTTATAAATGTTACAAGTGAGACAATTGGACTCCAAGAAATAACATTCTTCTTATTTTGACATGATTGTGGGAATTCAGCGATTAAACTGGACCCTGTGGTAGCGCTTCATTTAAAAATTTAGATAAATAAGTCATTTTTACTGTGGGACCAATCCTAGCCGTTAGCGCGCGCTGAAAATATAGAGACAGTTTCAAGGACTACATTTCATTGACTTTCTAACGGTTTCAATCCGTTTGAGTTACAACAGTTGCGTCATTTATTCGTACCAACATGTATTTAGCGATACTTTTCTGATATTACTAGGTTGCATCACTTTTAACAGTGAAACGATTGACTCTGGGACTTAATTGAACTGATTTTGGACTGTGACCTTATAAATGTTACAAGTGAGACAATTGGACTCCAAGAAATAACATTCTTCTTATTTTGACATGATTGTGGGAATTCAGCGATTAAACTGGACCCTGTGGTAGCGCTTCATTTAAAAATTTAGATAAATAAGTCATTTTTACTGTGGGACCAATCCTAGCCGTTAGCGCGCGCTGAAAATATAGAGACAGTTTCAAGGACTACATTTCATTGACTTTCTGGCGGTATCAATCTGTTTGAGTAACAACGGTCGCGTCACATATTCGTAGCAACATGTTATTAGAGATAGTATTCGGATATTAATAGGTTGCATTGCTTTTAACAGTGAAACAATTGACTGCGGGACTTAATTGAACTGATTTTGGACTTTGACCTTATAAATGCAATAAATGAGCCAGTTTGACTACAAGAAATAACATTCTTATTAATCTGACATGATTGCTGGAAGTCAGCGATTACACTGGGCGCTGTGGTAGCGTTTTATTTAAAAATTAAGATAAATAAGTCTTTTTTTACTGAGGGACCAATCCTAGCCGTTAGTTCGCTCTGAAGAAATAGGAATAGTTCCAAAGACGACATTTCATTGACTTTCTAGCGGTATAACTCCGTTTGAGTTACAACGGTTGCGTCACATATTCGTACCAACATGTATTTAGCGATAATATTCGGATATTACTAGGTTGCATTGCTTTCAACAGTGAAACAATTGACTGTGGGAGTTAATTGAACTGATTTTGGACTTTGACCTTATAAATGTGATAAATGAGGCAGTTTGACTACAAGAAGTGACATTCTTCTTAATTTGACATGATTGCTGGAATTCAGCGATTACATTAGGCTGTGTGGTAGCGCTTTATTTAAAATTTTAGATAAATAAGTCTTTTTTTACTGTGGGACCAATCCTTGCCGTTAGTTTGCGCTGAAGAAATAGAAACAGTTTCAAAAACTAGATTTCATTGACTTCTTGGCGGTATTAATTCATTTGAGTTGCAACGGTTGCGTCACATATTCGTACCAACATGTATTTAGTGATATCTTTCCGATATTACTAAGTTATATCGCTTTTAACAGTGAAACGATTGACTCTGGGACTTAATTGAACTGATTTTGGACTGTGACCTTATAAATGTTACAAGTGAGACAATTGGACTCCAAGAAATAACATTCTTCTTATTTTGACATGATTGTGGGAACTCAGCGATTACACTGGACCCTGTGGTAGCGCTTCATCTAAAAATTTAGATAAATAAGTCATTTTTACTGTGGGACCAATCCTAGCCGTTAGCGCGCGCTGAAAATATAGAGACAGTTTCAAGGACTACATTTCCTTGACTTTCTGGCGGTATCAATCTGTTTGAGTTACAACGGTCGCGTCACATATTCGTACCAACATGTATTTAGCGATAGTATTCGGATATTACTAGGTTGCATCGCTTTTAACAGTGAAACGTTTGGTTGTGGGACTTAATTGATCTGACTTTGGACTTTGACCTTAAAAATGTGATAAATGAGCCAGTTTGACTACAAGAAATAACATTCTTATTAATCTGACATGATTGCTGAAACTCAGCGATTACACTGGGCGCTGTGGTAGCGTTTTATTTAAAAATTAAGATAAATAAGTCTTTTTTTACTGAGGGACCAATTCTAGCCGTTAGTTCGCTCTGAAGAAATAGGAACAGTTCCAAAGACGACATTTCATTGACTTTCTAGCGGTATAACTCCGTTTGAGTTACAACGGTTGCGTCACATATTCGTACCAACATGTATTTAGCGATAATATTCGGATATTACTAGGTTGCATTGTTTTTAACAGTGAAACAATTGACTGTGGGACTTAATTGAACTGATTTTGGACTTTGACCTTATAAATATAATAAATGAGCCAGTTTGACTACAAGAAATAACATTCTTATTAATCTGACATGATTGCTGGAACTCAGCGATTACACTGGGCGCTGTGGTAGCGTTTTATTTACAAATTAAGACAAAAAAGTCTTTTTTTACTGAGGGACCAATCCTAGCCGTTAGTTCGCTCTGAAGAAATAGGAATAGTTCGAAAGACGACATTTCATTGACTTTCTAGCGGTATAACTCCGTTTGAGTTACAACGGTTGCGTCACATATTCGTACTAACATGTATTTAGCAATAATATTCGGATATTACTAGGTTGCATTGCTTTTAACAGTGAAACAATTGACTGTGGGACATAATTGAACTGATTTTGGACTTTGACCTTATAAATGTGATAAATGAGGCAGTTTGACAACAAGAAGTGACATTCTTCTTAATTTGACATGATTACTGGAATTCAGCGATTACATTAGCCTGTGTGGTAGCGCCTTATTTAAAAATTTAGATAAATAAGTCTTTTTTTACTGTGGGACCAATCCTGTCCGTTAGCTCGCGCTGAATAAATAGGAACAGTTTTAAAGACTTTATTTCATTGACTTTCTGGCGGTATCAATCCGTTTGAGTTACAACGGTTGCGTCACATATTCGTACCAACATGTATTTAGTGATTTTCTTCCGATATTACTAGGTTGCATCGCTTTTAACAGTGAAACAATTGACTGTGGGACTTAATTGAACTGATTTTGGACTTTGACCTTATAAATGTAATAAATGAGCCAGTTTGACTACAAGAAATAACATTCTTATTAATCTGAAATGATTGCTGGAACTCAACGATTACACTGGGCGCTGTGGTAGCGCTTCATTTAAAAATTTAAATAAATAAGTCATTCTTTACTGTGGGACCAATCCTAGCCGTTATCGCGCGCTGAAGAAATAGAGACAGTTTCAAAAACTACATTTCATTGACTTTCTAACAGTTTCAATCCGTTTGAGTTACAACAGTTGCGTCATTTATTCGTACCAACATGTATTTAGCGATACTTTTCTGATATTACTAGGTTGCATCGCTTTTAACAGTGAAACGATTGACTCTGGGACTTAATTGAACTGATTTTGGACTTTGACCTTATAAATGTGATAAATGAGGCAGTTTGACTACAAGAAGTGACATTCTTCTTAATTTGACATGATTACTGGAATTCAGCGATTACATTAGCCTGTGTGGTAGCGCCTTATTAAAAAATTTATATAAATAAGTCTTTTTTTACTGTGGGACCAATCCTGTCCGTTAGCTCGCGCTGAATAAATAGGAACAGTTTTAAAGACTACATTTCATTGACTTTCTGGCGGTATCAATCCGTTTGAGTTACAACGGTTGCGTCACATATTCGTACCAACATGTATTTAGTGATTTTCTTCCGATATTACTAGGTTGCATCGCTTTTAACAGTGAAACAATTGACTGTGGGACTTAATTGAACTGATTTTGGACTTTGACCTTATAAATGTAATAATTGAGCCAGTTTGACTACAAGAAATAACATTCTTATTAATCTGACATGATTGCTGGAACTCAACGATTACACTGGGCGCTGTGGTAGCGCTTCATTTAAAAATTTAAATAAATAAGTCATTCTTTACTGTGGGACCAATCCTAGCCGTTATCGCGCGCTGAAGAAATAGAGACAGTTTCAAAAACTACATTTCATTGACTTTCTAACGGTTTCAATCCGTTTGAGTTACAACAGTTGCGTCATTTATTCGTACCAACATGTATTTAGCGATACTTTTCTGATATTACTAGGTTGCATCGCTTTTAACAGTGAAACGATTGACTCTGGGACTTAATTGAACTGATTTTGGACTTTGACGTTATAAATGTGATAAATGAGGCAGTTTGACTACAAGAAGTGACATTCTTCTTAATTTGACATGATTACTGGAATTCAGCGATTACATTAGCCTGTGTGGTAGCGCCTTATTTAAAAATTTAGATAAATAAGTCTTTTTTTACTGTGGGACCAATCCTGTCCGTTAGCTCAGGCTGAATAAATAGGAACAGTTTTAAAGACTAAATTTCATTGACTTTCTGGCGGTATCAATCCGTTTGAATTACAACGGTGGCGTCACATATTCGTACCAACATGTATTTAGTGATTTTCTTCCGATATTACTAGGTTGCATCGCTTTTAACAGTGAAACAATTGACTGTGGGATTTAATTGAATTGATTTTGGACTTTGACCTTATAAATGTAATAAATGAGTCAGTTTGACTACAAGAAATAACATTCTTATTAATCTGACATGATTGCTGGAACTCAGCGATTACACTGGACGCTGTGGTAGCGTTTTATTTAAAAATTAAGATAAATAAGTCTTTTTTTACTGAGGGACCAATCCTAGCCGTTAGTTCGCTCTGAACAAATAGGAATGGTTCCGAAGACGACATTTCATTGACTTTCTAGCGGTATAACTCCGTTTGAGTTACAACGGTTGCGTCACATATTCGTACCAACATGTATTTAGCGATAATATTCGGATATTACTAGGTTGCATTGCTTTCAACAGTGAAACAATTGACTGTGGGAGTTAATTGAACTGATTTTGGACTTTGACCTTATAAATGTGATAAATGAGGCAGTTTGACTACAAGAAGTGACATTCTTCTTAATTTGACATGATTGCTGGAATTCAGCGATTACATTAGGCTGTGTGGTAGCGCTTTATTTAAAATTTTAGATAAATAAGTCTTTTTTTACTGTGGGACCAATCCTTGCCGTTAGTTTGCGCTGAAGAAATAGAGACAGTTTCAAAAACTAGATTTCATTGACTTCTTGGCGGTATCAATTCATTTGAGTTGCAACGGTTGCGTCACATAATCGTACCAACATGTATTTAGTGATATCTTTCCGATATTACTAAGTTATATCGCTTTTAACAGTGAAACGATTGACTGTGGAACTTAATTGAACTAACTTTGGACTGTGACCTTATAAATGTGATAATTGAGCCAACTGGACTCCAAGAAATTACATTCTTCTTAATTTGACATGATTGCTGGAACTCAGCGATTACACTGGGCGCTGTCGTAGCGCTTCATTTAAAAATTTAAATAAATAAGTCATTCTTTACTGTGGGACCAATCCTAGCCGTTATCGCGCGCTGAAGAAATAGAGACAATTTCAAAAACTACATTTCATTGACTTTCTAACGGTTTCAATCCGTTTGAGTTACCACAGTTGCGTCATTTATTCGTACCAACATGTATTTAGCGATACTTTTCTGATATTACTAGGTTGCATCGCTTTTAACAGTGAAACGATTGACTCTGGGACTTAATTGAACTGATTTTGGACTGTGACCTTATAAATGTTACAAGTGAGACAATTGGACTCCAAGAAATAACATTCTTCTTATTTCGACATGATTGTGGGAACTCAGCGATTACACTGGACCCTGTGGTAGCACTTCATTTAAAAATTTAGATAAATAAGTCATTTTTACTGTGGGACCAATCCTAGCCGTTAGCGCGCGCTGAAAATATAGAGACAGTTTCAAGGACTACATGTCATTGACTTTCTGGCGGTATCAATCTGTTTGAGTTACAACGGTCGCGTCACATATTCGTACCAACATGTATTTAGCGATAGTATTCGGATATTACTAGGTTGCATCGCTTTTAACAGTGAAACGTTTGACTGTGGGACTTAATTGATCTGACTTTGGACTTTGACCTTAAAAATGTGATAAATGAGCCAGTTTGACTACAAAAAATAACATTCTTATTAATCTGACATGATTGCTGAAACTCAGCGATTACACTGGGCGCTGTGGTAGCGTTTTATTTAAAAATTAAGATAAATAAGTCTTTTTTTACTGAGGGACCAATTCTAGCCGTTAGTTCGCTCTGAAGAAATAGGAACAGTTCCAAAGACGACATTTCATTGACTTTCTAGCGGTATAACTCCGTTTGAGTTACAACGGTTGCGTCACATATTCGTACCAACATGTAATTAGCGATAATATTCAGATATTACTAGGTTGCATTGTTTTTAACAGTGAAACAATTGACTGTGGGACTTAATTGAACTGATTTTGGACTTTGACCTTATAAATGTAATAAATGAGCCAGTTTGACTACAAGAAATAACATTCTTATTAATCTGACATGATTGCTGGAACTCAGCGATTACACTGGGCGCTGTGGTAGCGTTTTATTTACAAATTTAGACAAAAAAGTCTTTTTTTACTGAGGGACCAATCCTAGCCGTTAGTTCGCTCTGAAGAAATAGGAATAGTTCCAAAGACGACATTTCATTGACTTTCTAGCGGTATACCTCCGTTTGAGTTACAACGGTTGCGTCACATATTCGTACTAACATGTATTTAGCAATAATATTCGGATATTACTAGGTTGCATTGCTTTTAACAGTGAAACAATTGACTGTGGGACATAATTGAACTGATTTTGGACTTTGACCTTATAAATGTGATAAATGAGGCAGTTTGACTACAAGAAGTGACATTCTTCTTAATTTGACATGATTACTGGAATTCAGCGATTACATTAGCCTGTGTGGTAGCGCCTTATTTAAAAATTTAGATAAATAAGTCTTTTTTTACTGTGGGACCAATCCTGTCCGTTAGCTCGCGCTGAATAAATAGGAACAGTTTTAAAGACTACATTTCATTGACTTTCTGGCGGTATAAATCCGTTTGAGTTACAACGGTTGCGTCACATATTCGTACCAACATGTATTTAGTGATTTTCTTCCGATATTACTAGGTTGCATCGCTTTTAACAGTGAAACAATTGACTGTGGGACTTAATTGAACTGATTTTGGACTTTGACCTTATAAATGTAATAAATGAGCCAGTTTGACTACAAGAAATAACATTCTTATTAATCTGACATGATTGCAGGAACTCAACGATTACACTGGGCGCTGTGGTAGCGCTTCATTTAAAAATTTAAATAAATAAGTCATTCTTTACTGTGGGACCAATCCTAGCCGTTATCGCGCGCTGAAGAAATAGAGACAGTTTCAAAAACTACATTTCATTGACTTTCTAACGGTTTCAATCCGTTTGAGTTACAACAGTTGCGTCATTTATTCGTACCAACATGTATTTAGGGATACTTTTCTGATATTACTAGGTTGCATCGCTTTTAACAGTGAAACGATTGACTCTGGGACTTAATTGAACTGATTTTGGACGTTGACCTTATAAATGTAATAAATGAGCCAGTTTGACTACAAGAAATAACATTCTTATTAATCTGACATGATTGCTGGAACTCAGCGATTACACTGGGCGCTGTGGTGGCGTTTTATTTACAAATTAAGACAAAAAAGTCTTTTTTTACTGAGGGACCAATCCTAGCCGTTAGTTCGCTCTGAAGAAATAGGAATATTTCCAAAGACGACATTTCATTGACTTTCTAGCGGTATAACTCCGTTTGAGTTACAACGGTTGCGTCACATATTCGTACTAACATGTATTTAGCAATAATATTCGGATATTACTAGGTTGTATTGCTTTTAACAGTGAAACAATTGACTGTGGGACATAATTGAACTGATTTTGGACTTTGACCTTATAAATGTGATAAATGAGGCAGTTTGACTACAAAAAGTGACATTCTTCTTAATTTGACATGATTACTGGAATTCAGCGATTACATTAGCCTGTCTGGTAGCGCCTTATTTAAAAATTTAGATAAATAAGTCTTTTTTTACTGTGGGACCAATCCTGTCCGTTAGCACGCGCTGAATAAATAGGAACAGTTTCAAAGACTAAAGACTACATTTCATTGACTTTCTAGCGGTATAACTCCGTTTGAGTTACAACGGTTGCGTCACATATTCGTACCAACATGTATTTAGCGATAATATTCGGATATTACTAGGTTGCATTGTTTTTAACAGTGAAACAATTGACTGTGGGACTTAATTGAACTGATTTTGGACTTTGACCTTATAAATGTAATAAATGAGCCAGTTTGACTACAAGAAATAACATTCTTATTAATCTGACATGATTGCTGGAACTCAGCGATTACACTGGGCGCTGTGGTAGCGTTTTATTTACAAATTAAGACAAAAAAGTCTTTTTTTACTGAGGGACCAATCCTAGCCGTTAGTTCGCTCTGAAGAAATAGGAATAGTTCCAAAGACGACATTTCATTGACTTTCTAGCGGTATACCTCCGTTTGAGTTACAACGGTTGCGTCACATATTCGTACTAACATGTATTTAGCAATAATATTCGGATATTACTAGGTTGCATTGCTTTTAACAGTGAAACAATTGACTGTGGGACATAATTGAACTGATTTTGGACTTTGACCTTATAAATGTGATAAATGAGGCAGTTTGACTACAAGAAGTGACATTCTTCTTAATTTGACATGATTACTGGAATTCAGCGATTACATTAGCCTGTGTGGTAGCGCCTTATTTAAAAATTTAGATAAATAAGTCTTTTTTTACTGTGGGACCAATCCTGTCCGTTAGCTCGCGCTGAATAAATAGGAACAGTTTTAAAGACTACATTTCATTGACTTTCTGGCGGTATAAATCCGTTTGAGTTACAACGGTTCCGTCACATATTCGTACCAACATGTATTTAGTGATTTTCTTCCGATATTACTAGGTTGCATCGCTTTTAACAGTGAAACAATTGACTGTGGGACTTAATTGAACTGATTTTGGACTTTGACCTTATAAATGTAATAAATGAGCCAGTTTGACTACAAGAAATAACATTCTTATTAATCTGACATGATTGCAGGAACTCAACGATTACACTGGGCGCTGTGGTAGCGCTTCATTTAAAAATTTAAATAAATAAGTCATTCTTTACTGTGGGACCAATCCTAGCCGTTATCGCGCGCTGAAGAAATAGAGACAGTTTCAAAAACTACATTTCATTGACTTTCTAACGGTTTCAATCCGTTTGAGTTACAACAGTTGCGTCATTTATTCGTACCAACATGTATTTAGGGATACTTTTCTGATATTACTAGGTTGCATCGCTTTTAACAGTGAAACGATTGACTCTGGGACTTAATTGAACTGATTTTGGACGTTGACCTTATAAATGTAATAAATGAGCCAGTTTGACTACAAGAAATAACATTCTTATTAATCTGACATGATTGCTGGAACTCAGAGATTACACTGGGCGCTGTGGTAGCGTTTTATTTACAAATTAAGACAAAAAAGTCTTTTTTTACTGAGGGACCAATCCTAGCCGTTAGTTCGCTCTGAAGAAATAGGAATAGTTCCAAAGACGACATTTCATTGACTTTCTAGCGGTATAACTCCGTTTGAGTTACAACGGTTGCGTCACATATTCGTACTAACATGTATTTAGCAATAATATTCGGATATTACTAGGTTGTATTGCTTTTAACAGTGAAACAATTGACTGTGGGACATAATTGAACTGATTTTGGACTTTGACCTTATAAATGAGATAAATGAGGCAGTTTGACTACAAGAAGTGACATTCTTCTTAATTTGACATGATTACTGGAACTCAGCGATTACATTAGCCTGTGTGGTAGCGCCTTATTTAAAAATTTAGATAAATAAGTCTTTTTTTACTGTGGGACCAATCCTGTCCGTTAGCACGCGCTGAATAAATAGGAAGAGTTTCAAAGACTAAAGACTACATTTCATTGACTTTCTGGCGGTATCAATCCGTTTGAGTTACAACGGTTGCGTCACATATTCGTACCAACATGTATTTAGTGATTTTCCTCCGATATTACTAGGTTGCATCGCTTTTAACAGTGAAACAATTGACTGTGGGACTTAATTGAACTGATTTTGGACTTTGACCTTATAAATGTGATAAATGAGCCAGTTTGACTACAACAAATAACATTCTTATTAATCTGACATGATTGCTGGAACTCAACGATTACACTGGGCGCTGTGGTAGCGTTTTATTTAAAAATTAAGATAAATAAGTCTTTTTTTACTGAGGGACCAATCCTAGCCGTTAGTTCGCTCTGAAGAAATAGGAATAGTTCCAAAGACGACATTTCATTAACTTTCTAGCGGTATAAGTCCGTTTGAGTTACAACGGTTCTGTGACATATTCGTACCAACATGTATTTAGCGATAGTATTCGGATTTTACTAGGTTGCATCGCTTTTAACAGTGAAACGCTTGACTGCGGGACTTAATTGAACTGATTTTGGACTTTGACCTTGTAAATGTGATGAATGAGCCAGTTTGACTACAAGAAATAACATTCTTCTTAATTTGACATGATTGCTGGAACTTAGCGATTACACTGGGCACTGTGGTAGCGCTTTATTAAAAAATTAAGATAAACAAGTCATTTTTTACTGTGAGACCAATCCTAGCCGTTAGCTCGCGCTGAAGAAATAGAGACAGTTTCAAAAACTACATTTCATTTACTTTCTAACGGTGTCAATCCATTTGAGTTACAACGGTTGCGCCACATATTCGTACCAACATGTATTTAGTGATTTTCTTCTGATATTACTAAGTTGTATTGCTTTTAACAGTGAAACGATTGACTGTGGGACTTAATTGAACTGATTTTGGACTTTGACCTTATAAATGTAATAAATGAGCCAGTTTGACTACAAGAAATAACATTCTTATTAATCTGACATGATTGCTGGAACTCAGCTATTACACTGGGCGCTGTGGTAGCGTTTTATTTAAAAATTAAGACAAAAAGTCTTTTTTTACTGAGGGACCAATCCTAGCCGTTAGTTCGCTCTGAAGAAATAGCAATAGTTCCAAAGACGACATTTCATTGACTTTCTAGCGGTATAACTCCGTTTGAGTTACAACGGTTGCGTCACATATTCGTACCAACATGTATTTAGCGATAATATTCGGATATTACTAGGTTGCATTGCTTTTAACAGTGAAACAATTGACTGTGGGACATAATTGAACTGATTTTGGACTTTGACCTTATAAATGTGATAAATGAGGCAGTTTGACTACAAGAAGTGACATTCTTCTTAATTTGACATGATTACTGGAATTCAGCGATTACATTAGCCTGTGTGGTAGCGCCTTATTTAAAAATTTAGATAAATAAGTCTTTTTTTACTGTGGGACCAATCCTGTCCGTTAGCACGCGCTGCATAAATAGGAACAGTTTTAAAGACTACATTTCATTGACTTTCTAGCGGTATCAATCCGTTTGAGTTACAACGGTTGCGTCACATATTCGTACCAACATGTATTTAGTGATTTTCTTCCGATATTACTAGGTTGCATTGCTTTTAACAGTGAAACAATTGACTGTGGGACTTAATTGAACTGATTTTGGACTTTGACCTTATAAATGTGATAAATGAGGCAGTTTGACTACAAGAAGTGACATTCTTCTTAATTTGACATGATTACTGGAATTCAGCGATTACATTAGCCTGTGTGGTAGCGCCTTATTTAAAAATTTAGATAAATAAGTCTTTTTTTACTGTGGGACCAATCCTGTCCGTTAGCTCGCGCTGAATAAATAGGAACAGTTTTAAAGACTACATTTCATTGACTTTCTGGCGGTATCAATCCGTTTGAGTTACAACGGTTGCGTCACATATTCGTACCAACATGTATTTTGTGATTTTCTTCCGATATTACTAGGTTGCATTGCTTTTAACAGTGAAACCATTGACTGTGGGACTTAATTGAACTGATTTTGGACTTTGACCTTATAAATGTAATAAATGAGCCAGTTTGACTACAAGAAATAACATTCTTATTAATCTGACATGATTGTTGGAACTCAGCGATTACACTGGGCGCTGTGGTAGCGTTTTATTTAAAAATTAAGACAAAAAGTCTTTTTTTACTGAGGGACCAATCCTAGCCGTTAGTTCGCTCTGAAGAAATAGCAATAGTTCCAAAGACGACATTTCATTGACTTTCTAGCGGTATAACTCCGTTTGAGTTACAACGGTTGCGTCACATATTCGTACCAACATGTATTTAGCGATAATATTCGGATATTACTAGGTTGCATTGCTTTTAACAGTGAAACAATTGACTGTGGGACATAATTGAACTGATTTTGGACTTTGACCTTATAAATGTGATAAATGAGGCAGTTTGACTACAAGAAGTGACATTCTTCTTAATTTGACATGATTACTGGAATTCAGCGATTACATTAGCCTGTGTGGTAGCGCCTTATTTAAAAATTTAGATAAATAAGTCTTTTTTTACTGTGGGACCAATCCTGTCCGTTAGCACGCGCTGAATAAATAGGAACAGTTTTAAAGACTACATTTCATTGACTTTCTAGCGGTATCAATCCGTTTGAGTTACAACGGTTGCGTCACATATTCGTACCAACATGTATTTAGTGATTTTCTTCCGATATTACTAGGTTGCATTGCTTTTAACAGTGAAACAATTGACTGTGGGACTTAATTGAACTGATTTTGGACTTTGACCTTATAAATGTGATAAATGAGGCAGTTTGACTACAAGAAGTGACATTCTTCTTAATTTGACATGATTACTGGAATTCAGCGATTACATTAGCCTGTGTGGTAGCGCCTTATTTAAAAATTTAGATAAATAAGTCTTTTTTTACTGTGGGACCAATCCTGTCCGTTAGCTCGCGCTGAATAAATAGGAACAGTTTTAAAGACTACATTTCATTGACTTTCTGGCGGTATCAATCCGTTTGAGTTACAACGGTTGCGTCACATATTCGTACCAACATGTATTTAGTGATTTTCTTCCGATATTACTAGGTTGCATTGCTTTTAACAGTGAAACAATTGACTGTGGGACTTAATTGAACTGATTTTGGACTTTGACCTTATAAATGTAATAAATGAGCCAGTTTGACTACAAGAAATAACATTCTTATTAATCTGACATGATTGCTGGAACTCAACGATTACACTGGGCGCTGTGGTAGCGTTTTATTTAAAAATTAAGATAAATAAGTCTTTTTTTACTGAGGGACCAATCCTAGCCGTTAGTTCGCTCTGAAGAAATAGGAATAGTTCCAAAGACGACATTTCATTGACTTTCTAGCGGTATAACTCCGTTTGAGTTACAACGGTTGCGTCACATATTCGTACCAACATGTATTTAGCGATAATATTCGGATATTACTAGGTTGCATTGCTTTTAACAGTGAAACAATTGACTGTGGGAGTTAATTGAACTGATTTTGGACTTTGACCTTATAAATGTGATAAATGAGGCAGTTTGACTACAAGAAGTGACATTCTTCTTAATTTGGCATGATTGCTGGAATTCAGCGATTACATTAGGCTGTGTGGTAGCGCTTTATTTAAAATTCTAGATAAATAAGTCTTTTTTTACTGTGGGACCAATCCTTGCCGTTAGTTTGCGCTGAAGAAATAGAGACAGTTTCAAAAACTAGATTTCATTGACTTTTTGGCGGTATCAATTCATTTGAGTTGCAACGGTTGCGTCACATATTCGTACCAACATGTATTTAGTGATATCTTTCCGATATTACTAAGTTATGTCGCTTTTAACAGTGAAACGATTGACTGTGGAACTTAATTGAACTAACTTTGGACTGTGACCTTATAAATGTGATAAGTGAGCCAACTGGACTCCAAGAAATAACATTCTTCTTAATTTGACATGATTGCCGGAACTCAGCGATTAAACTGGGCGCTGTCGTAGCGCTTCATTTAAAAATTTAAATAAATAAGTCATTCTTTACTGTGGGACCAATCCTAGCCGTTATCGCGCGCTGAAGAAATAGAGACAGTTTCAAAAACTACATTTCATTGACTTTCTAACGGTTTCAATCCGTTTGAGTTACAACAGTTGCGTCATTTATTCGTACCAACATGTACTTAGCGATACTTTTCTGATATTACTAGGTTGCATCGCTTTTAACAGTGAAACGATTGACTCTGGGACTTAATTGAACTGATTTTGGACTGTGACCTTATAAATGTTACAAGTGAGACAATTGGACTCCAAGAAATAACATTCTTGTTATTTTGACATGATTGTGGGAACTCAGCGATTACACTGGACCCTGTGGTAGCGCTTCATTTAAAAATTTAGATAAATAAGTCATTTTTACTGTGGGACCAATTCTAGCCGTTAGCTCGGGCTGAAAAAATAGAGACAGTTTCAAGGACTACATTTCATTGACTTTCTAACGGTGTCAATCTGTTTGAGTTACAAAAGTTGCGTCACATATTCGTACCAACATGTATTTAGCGATTGTATTCGGATAATACTAGGTTGCATCGCTTTTAACAGTGAAACGTTTCACTGTGGGACTTAATTGATCTGACTTTGGACTTTGACCTTAAAAATGTGATAAATGATCCAGTTTGACTACAAGAAATAACATTCTTATTAATCTGACATGATTGCTGGAACTCAGCGATTACACTGGGCGCTGTGGTAGCGTTTTATTTAAAAATTAAGATAAATAAGTCTTTCTTTACTGAGGGACCAATCCTAGCCGTTAGTTCGCTCTGAAGAAATAGGAACAGTTCCAAAGACGACATTTCATTGACTTTCTAGCGGTATAACTCCGTTTGAGTTACAACGGTTGCGTCACATATTCGTACCAACATGTATTTAGTGATATCTTTCCAATATTACTAAGTTATGTCGCTTTTAACAGTGAAACGATTGACTGTGGAACTTAATTGAACTAACTTTGGACTGTGACCTCATAAATGTGATAAGTGAGCCAACTGGACTCCAAGAAATAACATTCTTCTTAATTTGACATGATTGCCGGAACTCAGCGATTACACTGGGCGCTGTCGATGCGCTTCATTTAAAAATTTAAATAAATAAGTCATTCTTTACTGTGGGACCAATCCTAGCCGTTATCTCGCGCTGAAGAAATAGAGACAGTTTCAAAAACTACATTTCATTGACTTTCTAACGTTTTCAATCCGTTTGAGTTACAACAGTTGCGTCATTTATTCGTACCAACATGTATTTAGCGATACTTTTCTGATATTACTAGGTTGCATCGCTTTTAACAGTGAAACGATTGACTCTGGGACTTAATTGAACTGATTTTGGACTGTGACCTTATAAATGTTACAAGTGAGACAATTGGACTCCAAGAAATAACATTCTTCTTATTTTGACATGATTGTGGGAACTCAGCGATTACACTGGACCCTGTGGTAGCGCTTCATTTAAAAATTTAGATAAATAAGTCATTTTTACTGTGGGACCAATCCTAGCCGTTAGCGCGCGCTGAAAATATAGAGACAGTTTCAAGGACTACATTTAATTGACTTTCTGGCGGTATCAATCTGTTTGAGTTACAACGGTCGCGTCACATTTTCGTACCAACATGTTATTAGAGATAGTATTCGGATATTAATAGGTTGCATCGCTTTTAACAGTGAAATGTTTGACTGTGGGACTTAATTGAACTGACTTTGGACTTTGACCTTATAAATGTGATAAGTGAGGCAGTTTGACTACAAGGAGGAAACATTCTTATTAATCTGACATGATTGCTGGAACTCAGCGATTACACTGGGCGCTGTGGTAGCGTTTTATTTAAAAATTAAGATAAATAAGTCTTTTTTTACTGTGGGACCAATTCTAGCCGTTAGTTCGGGCTGAAGAAATAGAGACAGTTTCAAAAACTAGATTTCATTGACTTCTTGACGGTATCAATTCATTTGAGTTGCAACGGTTGCGTCACATATTCGTACCAACATGTATTTAGTGATATCTTTCCAATATTACTAAGTTATGTCGCTTTTAACAGTGAAACGATTGACTGTGGAACTTAATTGAACTAACTTTGGACTGTGACCTTATAAATGTGATAAGTGAGCCAACTGGACTCCAAGAAATAACATTCTTCTTAATTTGACATGATTGCCGGAACTCAGCGATTACACTGGGCGCTGTCGTAGCGCTTCATTTAAAAATTTAAATAAATAAGTCATTCTTTACTGTGGGACCAATCCTAGCCGTTATCGCGCGCTGAAGAAATAGAGACAGTTTTAAAAACTACATTTCATTGACTTTCTAACGGTTTCAATCCGTTTGAGTTACAACAGTTGCGTCATTTATTCGTACCAACATGTACTTAGCGATACTTTTCTGATATTACTAGGTTGCATCGCTTTTAACAGTGAAACGATTGACTCTGGGACTTAATTGAACTGATTTTGGACTGTGACCTTATAAATGTTACAAGTGAGAAAATTGGACTCCAAGAAATAACATTCTTCTTATTTTGACATGATTGTGGGAACTCAGCGATTACACTGGACCCTGTGGTAGCGCTTCATTTAAAAATTTAGATAAATAAGTCATTTTTACTGTGGGACCAATCCTAGCCGTTAGCTCGGGCTGAAAAAATAGAGACAGTTTCAGAAACTACATTTCATTGACTTTCTAACGGTGTCAATCTGTTTGAGTTACAAAAGTTGCGTCACATATTCGTACCAACATGTATTTAGCGATAATATTCAGATATTACTAGGTTGCATCGCTTTT
The DNA here is from genome assembly GCF_029227915.1 of Hydractinia symbiolongicarpus. Classification (NCBI taxonomy): domain Eukaryota; kingdom Metazoa; phylum Cnidaria; class Hydrozoa; order Anthoathecata; family Hydractiniidae; genus Hydractinia; species Hydractinia symbiolongicarpus. Next base: position 29,440,132 of record NC_079884.1, read on the forward strand.
AACAGTGAAACGTTTGACTGTGGGACTTAATTGATCTGACTTTGGACTTTGACCTTAAAAATGTGATAAATGATCCAGTTTGACTACAAGAAATAACATTCTTATTAATCTGACATGATTGCTGGAACTCAGCGATTACACTGGGCGCTGTGGTAGCGTTTTATTTAAAAATTAAGATAAATAAGTCTTTTTTTACTGAGGGACCAATCCTTGCCATTAGTTCGCTCTGAAGAAATAAGAACAGTTCCAAAGACGACATTTCATTGACTTTCTAGCGGTATAACTCCGTTTGAGTTACAACGGTTGCGTCACATATTCGTACCAACATGTATTTAGCGATAATATTCGGATATTACTAGGTTGCATTGCTTTTAACAGTGAAACAATAGACTGTGGGACTTAATTGAACTGATTTTGGACTTTGACCTTATAAATGTAATAAATGAGCCAGCTTGACTACAAGAAATAACATTCTTCTTATTTTGACATGATTGTGGGAACTCAGCGATTACACTGGACCCTGTGGTAGCGCTTCATTTAAAAATTTAGATAAATAAGTCATTCTTTACTGTGGGACCAATCCTAGCCGTTATCGCGCGCTGAAGAAATAGAGACAGTTTCAAAAACTACATTTCATTGATTTTCTAACGGTTTCAATCCGTTTGAGTTACAACAGTTGCGTCATTTATTCGTACCAACATGTATTTAGCGATACCTTTTCTGATATTACTAGGTTGCATCGCTTTTAACAGTGAAACGATTGACTCTGGGACTTAATTGAACTGATTTTGGACTGTGACCTTATAAATGTTACAAGTGAGACAATTAGACTCCAAGAAATAACATTCTTTTTATTTTGACATGATTGTGGGAACTCAGCGATTACACTGGACCCTGTGGTAGCGCTTCATTTAAAAATTTAGATAAATAAGTCATTTTTACTGTGGGACCAATCCTAGCCGTTAGCGCGCGCTGAAAATATAGAGACAGTTTCAAGGACTACATTTCATTGACTTTCTGGCGGTATCAATCTGTTTGAGTTACAACGGTCGCGTCACATTTTCGTACCAACATGTTATTAGAGATAGTATTCGGATATTAATAGGTTGCATCGCTTTTAACAGTGAAATGTTTGACTGTGGGACTTAATTGAACTGACTTTGGACTTTGACCTTATAAATGTGATAAGTGAGGCAGTTTGAATACAAGGAGGAAACATTCTTATTAATCTGACATGATTGCTGGAACTCAGCGATTACACTGGGCGCTGTGGTAGCGTTTTATTTAAAAATTAAGATAAATAAGTCTTTTTTTACTGTGGGACCAATCCTAGCCGTTAGTTCGGGCTGAAGAAATAGAGACAGTTTCAAAAACTAGATTTCATTGACTTCTTGGCGGTATCAATTCATTTGAGTTGCAACGGTTGCGTCACATATTCGTACCAACATGTATTTAGTGATATCTTTCCGATATTACTAAGTTATGTCGCTTTTAACAGTGAAACGATTGACTGTGGAACTTAATTGAACTAACTTTGGACTGTGACCTCATAAATGTGATAAGTGAGCCAACTGGACTCCAAGAAATAACATTCTTCTTAATTTGACATGATTGCCGGAACTCAGCGATTACACTGGGCGCTGTCGTAGCGCTTCATTTAAAAATTTAAATAAATAAGTCATTCTTTATTGTGGGACCAATCCTAGCCGTTATTGCGCGCTGAAAATATAGAGACAGTTTCAAAAACTACATTTCATTGACTTTCTAACGTTTTCAATCCGTTTGAGTTACAACAGTTGCGTCATTTATTCGTACCAACATGTATTTAGCGACACTTTTCTGATATTACTAGGTTGCATCGCTTTTAACAGTGAAACGATTGACTCTGGCACTTAATTGAACTGATTTTGGACTGTGACCTTATAAATGTTACAAGTGAGACAATTGGACTCCAAAAAATAACATTCTTCTTATTTTGACATGATTGTGGGAACTCAGCGATTACACTGGACCCTGTGGTAGCGCTTCATTTAAAAATTTAGATAAATAAGTCATTTTTACTGTGGGACCAATCCTAGCCGTTAGCGCGCGCTGAAAATATAGAGACAGTTTCAAGGACTACATTTCATTGACTTTCTGGCGGTATCAATCTGTTTGAGTTACAACGGTCGCGTCACATTTTCGTACCAACATGTTATTAGAGATAGTATTCGGATATTAATAGGTTGCATCGCTTTTAACAGTGAAATGTTTGACTGTGGGACTTAATTGAACTGACTTTGGACTTTGACCTTATAAATGTGATAAGTGAGGCAGTTTGACTACAAGGAGGAAACATTCTTATTAATCTGACATGATTGCTGGAACTCAGCGATTACACTGTGCGCTGTGGTAGCGTTTTATTTAAAAATTAAGATAAATAAGTCTTTCTTTACTGAGGGACCAATCCTAGCCGTTAGTTCGCTCTGAAGAAATAGGAACAGTTCCAAAGACGACATTTCATTGACTTTCTAGCGGTATAACTCCGTTTGAGTTACAACGGTTGCGTCACATATTCGTACCAACATGTATTTAGCTATAATATTCAGATATTACTAGGTTGCATTGCTTTTAACAGTGAAACAATAGACTGTGGGACTTAATTGAACTGATTTTGGACTTTGACCTTATAAATGTAATAAATGAGCCAGCTTGACTACAAGAAATAAAATTCTTCTTATTTTGACATGATTGTGGGAACTCAGCGATTACACTGGACCCTGTGGTAGCGCTTCATTTAAAAATTTAGAAAAATAAGTCATTCTTTACTGTGGGACCAATCCTAGCCGTTATCGCGCGCTGAAGAAATAGAGACAGTTTCAAAAACTACATTTCATTGACTTTCTAACGGTTTCAATCCGTTTGAGTTACAACAGTTGCGTCATTTATTCGTACCAACATGTATTTAGCGATACTTTTCTGATATTACTAGGTTGCATCGCTTTTAACAGTGAAACGATTGACTCTGGGACTTAATTGAACTGATTTTGGACTGTGACCTTATAAATGTTACAAGTGAGACAATTGGACTCCAAGAAATAACATTCTTCTTATTTTGACATGATTGTGGGAACTCAGCGATTACACTGGACCCTGTGGTAGCGCTTCATTTAAAAATTTAGATAAATAAGTCATTTATACTGTGGGACCAATCCTAGCCGTTAGCGCGCGCTGAAAATATAGAGACAGTTTCAAGGACTACATTTCATTGACTTTCTGGCGGTATCAATCTGTTTGAGTTACAACGGTCGCGTCACATTTTCGTACCAACATGTTATTAGAGATAGTATTCGGATATTAATAGGTTGCATCGCTTTTAACAGTGAAATGTTTGACTGTGGGACTTAATTGAACTGACTTTGGACTTTGACCTTATAAATGTGATAAGTGAGGCAGTTTGAATACAAGGAGGAAACATTCTTATTAATCTGACATGATTGCTGCAACTCAGCGATTACACTGGGCGCTGTGGTAGCGTTTTATTTAAAAATTAAGATAAATAAGTCTTTTTTTACTGTGGGACCAATCCTAGCCGTTAGTTCGGGCTGAAGAAATAGAGACAGTTTCAAAAACTAGATTTCATTGACTTCTTGGCGGTATCAATTCATTTGAGTTGCAACGGTTGCGTCACATATTCGTACCAACATGTATTTAGTGATATCTTTCCGATATTACTAAGTTATGTCGCTTTTAACAGTGAAACGATTGACTGTGGGACTTAATTGAACTGACTTTGGACTTTGACCTTATAAATGTGATAAGTGAGGCAGTTTGACTACAAGGAGGAAACATTCTTATTAATCTGACATGATTGCTGGAACTCAGCGATTACACTGTGCGCTGTGGTAGCGTTTTATTTAAAAATTAAGATAAATAAGTCTTTCTTTACTGAGGGACCAATCCTAGCCGTTAGTTCGCTCTGAAGAAATAGGAACAGTTCCAAAGACGACATTTCATTGACTTTCTAGCGGTATAACTCCGTTTGAGTTACAACGGTTGCGTCACATATTCGTACCAACATGTATTTAGCTATAATATTCAGATATTACTAGGTTGCATTGCTTTTAACAGTGAAACAATAGACTGTGGGACTTAATTGAACTGATTTTGGACTTTGACCTTATAAATGTAATAAATGAGCCAGCTTGACTACAAGAAATAACATTCTTCTTATTTTGACATGATTGTGGGAACTCAGCGATTACACTGGACCCTGTGGTAGCGCTTCATTTAAAAATTTAGATAAATAAGTCATTCTTTACTGTGGGACCAATCCTAGCCGTTATCGCGCGCTGAAGAAATAGAGACAGTTTCAAAAACTACATTTCATTGACTTTCTAACGGTTTCAATCCGTTTGAGTTACAACAGTTGCGTCATTTATTCGTACCAACATGTATTTAGCGATACTTTTCTGATATTACTAGGTTGCATCGCTTTTAACAGTGAAACGATTGACTCTGGGACTTAATTGAACTGATTTTGGACTGTGACCTTATAAATGTTACAAGTGAGACAATTGGACTCCAAGAAATAACATTCTTCTTATTTTGACATGATTGTGGGAACTCAGCGATTACACTGGACCCTGTGGTAGCGCTTCATTTAAAAATTTAGATAAATAAGTCATTTATACTGTGGGACCAATCCTAGCCGTTAGCGCGCGCTGAAAATATAGAGACAGTTTCAAGGACTACATTTCATTGACTTTCTGGCGGTATCAATCTGTTTGAGTTACAACGGTCGCGTCACATTTTCGTACCAACATGTTATTAGAGATAGTATTCGGATATTAATAGGTTGCATCGCTTTTAACAGTGAAATGTTTGACTGTGGGACTTAATTGAACTGACTTTGGACTTTGACCTTATAAATGTGATAAGTGAGGCAGTTTGAATACAAGGAGGAAACATTCTTATTAATCTGACATGATTGCTGCAACTCAGCGATTACACTGGGCGCTGTGGTAGCGTTTTATTTAAAAATTAAGATAAATAAGTCTTTTTTTACTGTGGGACCAATCCTAGCCGTTAGTTCGGGCTGAAGAAATAGAGACAGTTTCAAAAACTAGATTTCATTGACTTCTTGGCGGTATCAATTCATTTGAGTTGCAACGGTTGCGTCACATATTCGTACCAACATGTATTTAGTGATATCTTTCCGATATTACTAAGTTATGTCGCTTTTAACAGTGAAACGATTGACTGTGGAACTTAATTGAACTAACTTTGGACTGTGACCTCATAAATGTGATAAGTGAGCCAACTGGACTCCAAGAAATAACATTCTTCTTAATTTGACATGATTGCCGGAACTCAGCGATTACACTGAGCGCTGTCGTAGCGCTTCATTGAAAAATTTAAATAAATAAGTCATTCTTTACTGTGGGACCAATCCTAGCCGTTATCGCGCGCTGAAGAAATAGAGACAGTTTCAAAAACTACATTTCATTGACTTTCTAACGTTTTCAATCCGTTTGAGTTACAACAGTTGCGTCATTTATTCGTACCAACATGTATTTAGCGATACTTTTCTGATATTACTAGGTTGCATCGCTTTTAACAGTGAAACGATTGACTCTGGGACTTAATTGAACTGATTTTGGACTTTGACCTTATAAATGTGATAAGTGAGGCAGTTTGACTACAAGGAGGAAACATTCTTATTAATCTGACATGATTGCTGGAACTCAGCGATTACACTGGGCGCTGTGGTAGCGTTTTATTTAAAAATTAAGATAAATAAGTCTTTCTTTACTGAGGGACCAATCCTAGCCGTTAGTTCGCTCTGAAGAAATAGGAACAGTTCCAAAGACGACATTTCATTGACTTTCTAGCGGTATAACTCCGTTTGAGTTACAACGGTTGCGTCACATATTCGTACCAACATGTATTTAGCGATAACATTCAGATATTACTAGGTTGCATTGCTTTTAACAGTGAAACAATAGACTGTGGGACTTAATTGAACTGATTTTGGACTTTGACCTTATAAATGTAATAAATGAGCCAGCTTGACTACAAGAAATAACATTCTTCTTATTTTGACATGATTGTGGGAACTCAGCGATTACACTGGACCCTGTGGTAGCGCTTCATTTAAAAATTTAGATAAATAAGTCATTCTTTACTGTGGGACCAATCCTAGCCGTAATCGCGCGCTGAAGAAATAGAGACAGTTTCAAAAACTACATTTCATTGACTTTCTAACGGTTTCAATCCGTTTGAGTTACAACAGTTGCGTCATTTATTCGTACCGACATGTATTTAGCGATACTTTTCTGATATTACTAGGTTGCATCGCTTTTAACAGTGAAACGATTGACTCTGGGACTTAATTGAACTGATTTTGGACTGTGACCTTATAAATGTTACAAGTGAGACAATTGGACTCCAAGAAATAACATTTTTCTTATTTTGACATGATTGTGGGAACTCAGCGATTACACTGGACCCTGTGGTAGCGCTTCATTTAAAAATTTAGATAAATAAGTCATTTATACTGTGGGACCAATCCTAGCCGTTACCGCGCGCTGAAAATATAGAGACAGTTTCAAGGACTACATTTCATTGACTTTCTGGCGGTATCAATCTGTTTGAGTTACAACGGTCGCGTCACATTTTCGTACCAACATGTTATTAGAGATAGTATTCGGATATTAATAGGTTGCATCGCTTTTAACAGTGAAATGTTTGACTGTGGGACTTAATTGAATGACTTTGGACTTTGACCTTATAAATGTGATAAGTGAGGCAGTTTGACTACAAGGAGGAAACATTCTTATTAATCTGACATGATTGCTGGAACTCAGCGATTACACTGGGCGCTGTGGTAGCGTTTTATTTAAAAATTAAGATAAATAAGTCTTTTTTTACTGTGGGACCAATCCTAGCCGTTAGTTCGGGCTGAAGAAATAGAGACAGTTTCAAAAACTAGATTTCATTGACTTCTTGGCGGTATCAATTCATTTGAGTTGCAACGGTTGCGTCACATATTCGTACCAACATGTATTTAGTGATATCTTTCCGATATTACTAAGTTATGTCGCTTTTAACAGTGAAACGATTGACTGTGGAACTTAATTGAACTAACTTTGGACTTTGACCTTATAAATGTGATAAGTGAGCCAACTGGACTCCAAGAAATAACATTCTTCTTAATTTGACATGATTGCCGGAACTCAGCGATTACACTGGGCGCTGTCGTAGCGCTTCATTTAAAAATTTAAATAAATAAGTCATTCTTTACTGTGGGACCAATCCTAGCCGTTATCGCGCGCTGAAGAAATAGAGACAATTTCAAAAACTACATTTCATTGACTTTCTAACGGTTTCAATCCGTTTGAGTTACAACAGTTGCGTCATTTATTCGTACCAACATGTATTTAGCGATACCTTTCTGATATTACTAGGTTGCATCGCTTTTAACAGTGAAACGATTGACTCTGGGACTTAATTGAACTGATTTTGGACTGTGACCTTATAAATGTTACAAGTGAGACAATTGGACTCCAAGAAATAACATTCTTCTTATTTTGACATGATTGTGGGAACTCAGCGATTACACTGGACCCTGTGGTAGCGCTTCATTTAAAAATTTAGATAAATAAGTCATTTTTACTGTGGGACCAATCCTAGCCGTTAGCGCGCGCTGAAAATATAGAGACAGTTTCAAGGACTACATTTCATTGACTTTCTGGCGGTATCAATCTGTTTGAGTTACAACGGTCGCGTCACATTTTCGTACCAACATGTTATTAGAGATAGTATTCGGATATTAATAGGTTGCATCGCTTTTAACAGTGAAATGTTTGACTGTGGGACTTAATTGAACTGACTTTGGACTTTGAACTTATAAATGTGATAAGTGAGGCAGTTTGACTACAAGGAGGAAACATTCTTATTAATCTGACATGATTGCTGGAACTCAGCGATTACACTGGGCGCTGTGGTAGCGTTTTATTTAAAAATTAAGATAAATAAGTCTTTTTTTACTGTGGGACCAATCCTAGCCGTTAGTTCGGGCTGAAGAATTAGAGACAGTTTCAGAAACTACATTTCATTGACTTTCTAACAGTGTCAATCTGTTTGAGTTACAAAAGTTGCGTCACATATTCGTACCAACATGTATTTAGCGATTGTATTCGGATATTACTAGGTTGCATCGCTTTTAACAGTGAAACGTTTGACTGTGGGACTTAATTGATCTGACTTTGGACTTTGACCTTATAAATGTGATAAGTGAGGCAGTTTGACTACAAGGAGGAAACATTCTTATTAATCTGACATGATTGCTGGAACTCAGCGATTACACTGGGCGCTGTGGTAGCGTTTTATTTAAAAATTAAGATAAATAAGTCTTTCTTTACTGAGGGACCAATCCTAGCCGTTAGTTCGCTCTGAAGAAATAGGAACAGTTCCAAAGACGACATTTCATTGACTTTCTAGCGGTATAACTCCGTTTGAGTTACAACGGTTGCGTCACATATTCGTACCAACAAGTATTTAGCGATAATATTCAGATATTACTAGGTTGCATTGCTTTTAACAGTGAAACAATAGACTGTGGGACTTAATTGAACTGATCTTGGACTTTGACCTTATAAATGTAATAAATGAGCCAGCTTGACTACAAGAAATAACATTCTTCTTATTTTGACATGATTGTGGGAACTCAGCGATTACACTGGACCCTGTGGTAGCGCTTCATTTAAAAATTTAGATAAATAAGTCATTCTTTACTGTGGGACCAATCCTAGCCGTTATCGCGCGCTGAAGAAATAGAGACAGTTTCAAAAACTACATTTCATTGACTTTCTAACGGTTTCAATCCGTTTGAGTTACAACAGTTGCGTCATTTATTCGTACCAACATGTATTTAGCGATACTTTTCTGATATTACTAGGTTGCATCGCTTTTAACAGTGAAACGTTTGACTGTGGGACTTAATTGATCTGACTTTGGACTTTGACCTTAAAAATGTGATAAATGAGCCAGTTTGACTACAAGAAATAACATTCTTATTGATCTGACATGATTGCTGGAACTCAGCGATTACACTGGGCGCTGTGGTAGCGTTTTATTTAAAAATTAAGATAAATAAGTCTTTCTTTACTGAGGGACCAATCCTAGCCGTTAGTTCGCTCTGAAGAAATAGGAACAGTTCCAAAGACGAAATTTCATTGACTTTCTAGCGGTATAACTCCGTTTGAGTTACAACAGTTGCGTCACATATTCGTACCAACATGTATTTAGCGATAATATTCAGATATTACTAGGTTGCATTGCTTTTAACAGTGAAACAATAGACTGTGGGACTTAATTGAACTGATTTTGAAGTTTGACTTTATAAATGTAATAAATGAGCCAGCTTGACTACAAGAAATAACATTCTTCTTATTTTGACATGATTGTGGGAACTCAGCGATTACACGGGACCCTGTGGTAGCGCTTCATTTAAAAATTTAGATAAATAAGTCATTTTTACTGTGGGACCAATCCTAGCCGTTAGCGCGCGCTGAAAATATAGAGACAGTTTCAAGGACTACATTTCATTGACTTTCTAACGGTTTCAATCCGTTTGAGTTACAACAGTTGCGTCATTTATTCGTACCGACATGTATTTAGCGATACTTTTCTGATATTACTAGGTTGCATCGCTTTTAACAGTGAAACGATTGACTCTGGGACTTAATTGAACTGATTTTGGACTGTGACCTTATAAATGTTACAAGTGAGACAATTGGACTCCAAGAAATAACATTTTTCTTATTTTGACATGATTGTGGGAACTCAGCGATTACACTGGACCCTGTGGTAGCGCTTCATTTAAAAATTTAGATAAATAAGTCATTTATACTGTGGGACCAATCCTAGCCGTTAGCGCGCGCTGAAAATATAGAGACAGTTTCAAGGACTACATTTCATTGACTTTCTGGCGGTATCAATCTGTTTGAGTTACAACGGTCGCGTCACATTTTCGTACCAACATGTTATTAGAGATAGTATTCGGATATTAATAGGTTGCATCGCTTTTAACAATGAAATGTTTGACTGTGGGACTTAATTGAACTGACTTTGGACTTTGACCTTATAAATGTGATAAGTGAGGCAGTTTGACTACAAGGAGGAAACATTCTTATTAATCTGACATGATTGCTGGAACTCAGCGATTACACTGGGCGCTGTGGTAGCGTTTTATTTAAAAATTAAGATAAATAAGTCTTTTTTTACTGTGGGACCAATCCTAGCCGTTAGTTCGGGCTGAAGAATTAGAGACAGTTTCAGAAACTACATTTCATTGACTTTCTAACGGTGTCAATCTGTTTGAGTTACAAAAGTTGCGTCACATATTCGTACCAACATGTATTTAGCGATTGTATTCGGATATTACTAGGTTGCATCGCTTTTAACAGTGAAATGTTTGACTGTGGGACTTAATTGATCTGACTTTGGACTTTGACCTTATAAATGTGATAAGTGAGGCAGTTTGACTACAAGGAGGAAACATTCTTATTAATCTGACATGATTGCTGGAACTCAGCGATTACACTGGGCGCTGTGGTAGCGTTTTATTTAAAAATTAAGATAAATAAGTCTTTCTTTACTGAGGGACCAATCCTAGCCGTTAGTTCGCTCTGAAGAAATAGGAACAGTTCCAAAGACGACATTTCATTGACTTTCTAGCGGTATAACTCCGTTTGAGTTACAACGGTTGCGTCACATATTCGTACCAACATGTATTTAGCGATAATATTCAGATATTACTAGGTTGCATTGCTTTTAACAGTGAAACAATAGACTGTGGGACTTAATTGAACTGATTTTGGACTTTGACCTTATAAATGTAATAAATGAGCCAGCTTGACTACAAGGAGGAAACATTCTTCTTATTTTGACATGATTGTGGGAACTCAGCGATTACACTGGACCCTGTGGTAGCGCTTCATTTAAAAATTTAGATAAATAAGTCATTCTTTACTGTGGGACCAATCCTAGCCGTTATCGCGCGCTGAAGAAATAGAGACAGTTTCAAAAACTACATTTCATTGACTTTCTAACGGTTTCAATCCGTTTGAGTTACAACAGTTGCGTCATTTATTCGTACCAACATGTATTTAGCGATACTTTTCTGATATTACTAGGTTGCATCGCTTTTAACAGTGAAACGTTTGACTGTGGGACTTAATTGATCTGACTTCGGACTTTGACCTTAAAAATGTGATAAATGAGCCAGTTTGACTACAAGAAATAACATTCTTATTAATCTGACATGATTGCTGGAACTCAGCGATTACACTGGGCGCTGTGGTAGCGTTTTATTTAAAAATTAAGATAAATAAGTCTTTCTTTACTGAGGGACCAATCCTAGCCGTTAGTTCGCTCTGAAGAAATAGGAACAGTTCCAAAGACGACATTTCATTGACTTTCTAGCGGTATAACTCCGTTTGAGTTACAACAGTTGCGTCACATATTCGTACCAACATGTATTTAGCGATAATATTCAGATATTACTACGTTGCATTGCTTTTAACAGTGAAACAATAGACTGTGGGACTTAATTGAACTGATTTTGGACTGTGACCTTATAAATGTTACAAGTGAGCCAGCTTGACTACAAGAAATAACATTCTTCTTATTTTGACATGATTGTGGGAACTCAGCGATTACACGGGACCCTGTGGTAGCGCTTCATTTAAAAATTTAGATAAATAAGTCATTTTTACTGTGGGACCAATCCTAGCCGTTAGCGCGCGCTGAAAATATAGAGACAGTTTCAAGGACTACATTTCATTGACTTTCTGGCGGTATCAATCTGTTTGAGTTACAACGGTCGCGTCACATATTCGTACCAACATGTATTTAGCGATAGTATTCGGATATTACTAGGTTGCATCCCTTTTAACAGTGAAACGTTTGACTGTGGGACTTAATTGATCTGACTTTGGACTTTGACCTTAAAAATGTGATAAATGAGCCAGTTTGACTACAAGAAATAACATTCTTATTAATCTGACATGATTGCTGGAACTCAGCGATTACACTGGGCGCTGTGGTTGCGTTTTATTTAAAAATTAAGATAAATAAGTCTTTCTTTACTGAGGGACCAATCCTAGCCGTTAGTTCGCTCTGAAGAAATAGGAACAGTTCCAAAGACGACATTTCATTGACTTTCTAGCGGTATAACTCCGTTTGAGTTACAACGGTTGCGTCACATATTCGTACCAACATGTATTTAGCGATAATATTCAGATATTACTAGGTTGCATTGCTTTTAACAGTGAAACGTTTGACTGTGGGACTTAATTGATCTGACTTCGGACTTTGACCTTAAAAATGTGATAAATGCGCCAGTTTGACTACAAGAAATAACATTCTTATTAATCTGACATGATTGCTGGAACTCAGCGATTACACTGGGCGCTGTGGTAGCGTTTTATTTAAAAATTAAGATAAATAAGTCTTTCTTTACTGAGGGACCAATCCTAGCCGTTAGTTCGCTCTGAAGAAATAGGAACAGTTCCAAAGACGACATTTCATTGACTTTCTAGCGGTATAACTCCGTTTGAGTTACAACAGTTGCGTCACATATTCGTACCAACATGTATTTAGCGATAATATTCAGATATTACTAGGTTGCATTGCTTTTAACAGTGAAACAATAGACTGTGGGACTTAATTGAACTGATTTTGGACTTTGACTTTATAAATGTAATAAATGAGCCAGCTTGACTACAAGAAATAACATTCTTCTTATTTTGACATGATTGTGGGAACTCAGCGATTACACGGGACCCTGTGGTAGCGCTTCATTTAAAAATTTAGATAAATAAGTCATTTTTACTGTGGGACCAATCCTAGCCGTTAGCGCGCGCTGAAAATATAGAGACAGTTTCAAGGACTACATTTCATTGACTTTCTGGCGGTATCAATCTGTTTGAGTTACAACGGTGGCGTCACATATTCGTACCAACATGTATTTAGCGATAGTATTCGGATATTACTAGGTTGCATCCCTTTTAACAGTGAAACGTTTGACTGTGGGACTTAATTGATCTGACTTTGGACTTTGACCTTAAAAATGTGATAAATGAGCCAGTTTGACTACAAGAAATAACATTCTTATTAATCTGACATGATTGCTGGAACTCAGCGATTACACTGGGCGCTGTGGTAGCGTTTTATTTAAAAATTAAGATAAATAAGTCTTTCTTTACTGAGGGACCAATCCTAGCCGTTAGTTCGCTCTGAAGAAATAGGAACAGTTCCAAAGACGACATTTCATTGACTTTCTAGCGGTATAACTCCGTTTGAGTTACAACGGTTGCGTCACATATTCGTACCAACATGTATTTAGCGATAATATTCAGATATTACTAGGTTGCATTGCTTTTAACAGTGAAACAATAGACTGTGGGACTTAATTGAACTGATTTTGGACTTTGACTTTATAAATGTAATAAATGAGCCAGCTTGACTACAAGAAATAACATTCTTCTTATTTTGACATGATTGTGGGAACTCAGCGATTACACGGGACCCTGTGGTAGCGCTTCATTTAAAAATTTAGATAAATAAGTCATTTTTACTGTGGGACCAATCCTAGCCGTTAGCGCGCGCTGAAAATATAGAGACAGTTTCAAGGACTACATTTCATTGACTTTCTGGCGGTATCAATCTGTTTGAGTTACAACGGTCGCGTCACATATTCGTACCAACATGTATTTAGCGATAGTATTCGGATATTACTAGGTTGCATCCCTTTTAACAGTGAAACGTTTGACTGTGGGACTTAATTGATCTGACTTTGGACTTTGACCTTAAAAATGTGATAAATGAGCCAGTTTGACTACAAGAAATAACATTCTTATTAATCTGACATGATTGCTGGAACTCAGCGATTACACTGGGCGCTGTGGTAGCGTTTTATTTAAAAATTAAGATAAATAAGTCTTTCTTTACTGAGGGACCAATCCTAGCCGTTAGTTCGCTCTGAAGAAATAGGAACAGTTCCAAAGACGACATTTCATTGACTTTCTAGCGGTATAACTCCGTTTGAGTTACAACGGTTGCGTCACATATTCGTACCAACATGTATTTAGCGATAATATTCAGATATTACTAGGTTGCATTGCTTTTAACAGTGAAACAATAGACTGTGGGACTTAATTGAACTGATTTTGGACTTTGACCTTATAAATGTAATAAATGAGCCAGCTTGACTACAAGAAATAACATTCTTCTTATTTTGACATGATTGTGGGAACTCAGCGATTACACTGGACCCTGTGGTAGCGCTTCATTTAAAAATTTAGATAAATAAGTCATTTTTACTGTGGGACCAATCCTAGCCGTTAGCGCGCGCTGAAAATATAGAGACAGTTTCAAGGACTACATTTCATTGACTTTCTGGCGGTATCAATCTGTTTGAGTTACAACGGTCGCGTCACATATTCGTACCAACATGTATTTAGCGATAGTATTCGGATATTACTAGGTTGCATCCCTTTTAACAGTGAAACGTTTGACTGTGGGACTTAATTGATCTGACTTTGGACTTTGACCTTAAAAATGTGATAAATGAGCCAGTTTGACTACAAGAAATAACATTCTTATTAATCTGACATGATTGCTGGAACTCAGCGATTACACTGGGCGCTGTGGTAGCGTTTTATTTAAAAATTAAGATAAATAAGTCTTTCTTTACTGAGGGACCAATCCTAGCCGTTAGTTCGCTCTGAAGAAATAGGAACAGTTCCAAAGACGACATTTCATTGACTTTCTAGCGGTATAACTCCGTTTGAGTTACAACGGTTGCGTCACATATTCGTACCAACATGTATTTAGCGATAATATTCAGATATTACTAGGTTGCATTGCTTTTAACAGTGAAACAATAGACTGTGGGACTTAATTGAACTGATTTTGGACTTTGACCTTATAAATGTAATAAATGAGCCAGCTTGACTACAAGAAATAACATTCTTCTTATTTTGACATGATTGTGGGAACTCAGCGATTACACTGGACCCTGTGGTAGCGCTTCATTTAAAAATTTAGATAAATAAGTCATTTTTACTGTGGGACCAATCCTAGCCGTTAGCGCGCGCTGAAAATATAGAGACAGTTTCAAGGACTACATTTCATTGACTTTCTGGCGGTATCAATCTGTTTGAGTTACAAAGGTCGCGTCACATATTCGTACCAACATGTATTTAGCGATAGTATTCGGATATTACTAGGTTGCATCGCTTTTAACAGTGAAACGTTTGACTGTGGGACTTAATTGATCTGACTTTGGACTTTGACCTTAAAAATGTGATAAATGAGCCAGTTTGACTACAAGAAATAACATTCTTATTAATCTGACATGATAGCTGGAACTCAGCGATTACACTGGGCGCTGTGGTAGCGTTTTATTTAAAAATTAAGATAAATAAGTCTTTCTTTACTGAGGGACCAATCCTAGCCGTTAGTTCGCTCTGAAGAAATAGGAACAGTTCCAAAGACGACATTTCATTGATTTTCTAGCGGTATAACTCCGTTTGAGTTACAACGGTTGCGTCACATATTCGTACCAACATGTATTTAGCGATAATATTCAGATATTACTAGGTTGCATTGCTTTTAACAGTGAAACAATAGACTGTGGGACTTAATTGAACTGATTTTGGACTTTGACTTTATAAATGTAATAAATGAGCCAGCTTGACTACAAGAAATAACATTCTTCTTATTTTGACATGATTGTGGGAACTCAGCGATTACACGGGACCCTGTGGTAGCGCTTCATTTAAAAATTTAGATAAATAAGTCATTTTTACTGTGGGACCAATCCTAGCCGTTAGCGCGCGCTGAAAATATAGAGACAGTTTCAAGGACTACATTTCATTGACTTTCTGGCGGTATCAATCTGTTTGAGTTACAACGGTCGCGTCACATATTCGTACCAACATGTATTTAGCGATAGTATTCGGATATTACTAGGTTGCATCCCTTTTAACAGTGAAACGTTTGACTGTGGGACTTAATTGATCTGACTTTGGACTTTGACCTTAAAAATGTGATAAATGAGCCAGTTTGACTACAAGAAATAACATTCTTATTAATCTGACATGATTGCTGGAACTCAGCGATTACACTGGGCGCTGTGGTAGCGTTTTATTAAAAAATTAAGATAAATAAGTCTTTTTTTACTGAGGGACCAATCCTAGCCGTTAGTTCGCTCTGAAGAAATAGGAACAGTTCCAAAGACGACATTTCATTGACTTTCTAGCGGTATAACTCCGTTTGAGTTACAACGGTTGCGCCACATATTCGTACCAACATGTATTTAGCGATAGTATTCGGATATTAATAGGTTGCATCGCTTTTAACAGTGAAATGTTTGACTGTGGGACTTAATTGAACTGACTTTGGACTTTGACCTTATAAATGTGATAAGTGAGGCAGTTTGACTACAAGGAGGAAACATTCTTATTAATCTGACATGATTGCTGGAACTCAGCGATTACACTGGGCGCTGTGGTAGCGTTTTATTTAAAAATTAAGATAAATAAGTCTTTTTTTACTGTGGGACCAATCCTAGCCGTTAGTTCGGGCTGAAGAAATAGAGACAGTTTCAGAAACTACATTTCATTGACTTTCTAACGGTGTCAATCTGTTTGAGTTACAACAGTTGCGTCACATATTCGTACCAACATGTATTTAGCGATAGTATTCGGATATTACTAGGTTGCATCGCTTTTAACAGTGAAACGTTTGACTGTGGGACTTAATTGATCTGACTTTGGACTTTGACCTTAAAAATGTGATAAATGAGCCAGTTTGACTACAAGAAATAACATTCTTATTAATCTGACATGATTGCTGGAACTCAGCGATTACACTGGGCGCTGTGGTAGCGTTTTATTTAAAAATTAAGATAAATAAGTCTTTTTTTACTGAGGGACCAATCCTAGCCGTTAGTTCGCTCTGAAGAAATAGGAACAGTTCCAAAGACGACATTTCATTGACTTTCTAGCGGTATAACTCCGTTTGAGTTACAACGGTTGCGTCACATATTCGTACCAACATGTATTTAGCGATAATATTCGGATATTACTAGGTTGCATTGCTTTTAACAGTGAAACAATTGACTGTGGGACTTAATTGAACTGATTTTGGACTTTGACCTTATAAATGTAATAAATGAGCCTGCTTGACTACAAGAAATAACATTCTTCTTATTTTGACATGATTGTGGGAACTCAGCGATTACACTGGACCCTGTGGTAGCGCTTCATTTAAAAATTTAGATAAATAAGTCATTTTTACTGTGGGACCAATCCTAGCCGTTAGCGCGCGCTGAAAATATAGAGACAGTTTCAAGGACTACATTTCATTGACTTTCTGGCGGTATCAATCTGTTTGAGTTACAACGGTCGCGTCACATATTCGTACCAACATGTATTTAGCGATAGTATTCGGATATTACTAGGTTGCATCGCTTTTAACAGTGAAACGTTTGACTGTGGGATTTAATTGATCTGACTTTGGACTTTGACCTTAAAAATGTGATAAATGAGCCAGTTTGACTACAAGAAATAACATTCTTATTAATCTGACATGATTGCTGGAACTCAGCGATTACACTGGGCGCTGTGGTAGCGTTTTATTTAAAAACTAAGATAAATAAGTCTTTTATTACTGAGGGACTAATCCTAGCCGTTAGTTCGCTCTGAAGAAATAGGAACAGTTCCAAAGACGACATTTCATTGACTTTCTAGCGGTATAACTCCGTTTGAGTTACAACGGTTGCGTCACATATTCGTACCAACATGTATTTAGCGATAATATTCGGATATTACTAGGTTGCATCGCTTTTAACAGTGAAACGTTTGATTGTGGGACTTAATTGAACTGACTTTGGACTTTGACCTTATAAATGTGATAAATGAGGCAGTTTGACTACAAAAAGTGACATTCTTCTTAATTTGACATGATTACTGGAATTCAGCGATTACATTAGCCTGTGTGGTAGCGCCTTATTTAAAAATTTAGATAAATAAGTCTTTTTTTACTGTGGGACCAATCCTGTCCGTTATCTCGCACTGAATAAATAGGAACAGTTTTAAAGACTACATTTCATTGACTTTCTGGCGGTATCAATCCGTTTGAGTTACAACGGTTGCGTCACATATTCGTACCAACATGTATTTAGTGATTTTCTTCCGATATTACTAGGTTGCATCGCTTTTAACAGTGAAACAATTGACTGTGGGACTTAATTGAACTGATTTTGGACTTTGACCTTATAAATGTAATAAATGAGCCAGTTTGACTACAAGAAATAAAATTCTTATTAATCTGACATGATTGCTGGAACTCAGCGATTACACTGGGCGCTGTGGTAGCGTTTTATTTAAAAATTAAGATAAATAAGTCTTTTTTTACTGAGGGACCAATCCTAGCCGTTAGTTCGCTCTGAAGAAATAGGAACAGTTCCAAAGACGACATTTCATTGACTTTCTAGCGGTATAACTCCGTTTGAGTTACAACGGTTGCGTCACATATTCGTACCAACATGTATTTAGCGATAATATTCGGATATTACTAGGTTGCATCGCTTTTAACAGTGAAACGTTTGATTGTGGGACTTAATTGAACTGACTTTGGACTTTGACCTTATAAATGTGATAAATGAGGCAGTTTGACTACAAAAAGTGACATTCTTCTTAATTTGACATGATTACTGGAATTCAGCGATTACATTAGCCTGTGTGGTAGCGCCTTATTTAAAAATTTAGATAAATAAGTTTTTTTTTACTGTGGGACCAATCCTGTCCGTTAGCTCGCACTGAATAAATAGGAACAGTTTTAAAGACTACATTTCATTGACTTTCTGGCGGTATCAATCCGTTTGAGTTACAACGGTTGCGTCACATATTCGTACCAACATGTATTTAGTGATTTTCTTCCGATATTACTAGGTTGCATCGCTTTTAACAGTGAAACAATTGACTGTGGGACTTAATTGAACTGATTTTGGACTTTGACCTTATAAATGTAATAAATGAGCCTGCTTGACTACAAGAAATAACATTCTTCTTATTATGACATGATTGTGGGAACTCAGCGATTACACTGGACCCTGTGGTAGCGCTTCATTTAAAAATTTAGATAAATAAGTCATTTTTACTGTGGGACCAATCCTAGCCGTTAGCGCGCGCTGAAAATATAGAGACAGTTTCAAGGACTACATTTCATTGACTTTCTGGCGGTATCAATCTGTTTGAGTTACAACGGTCGCGTCACATATTCGTACCAACATGTATTTAGCGATAGTATTCGGATATTACTAGGTTGCATCGCTTTTAACAGTGAAACGTTTGACTGTGGGATTTAATTGAACTGATTTTGGACTTTGACCTTATAAATGTAATAAATGAGCCAGTTTGACTACAAGAAATAAAATTCTTATTAATCTGACATGATTGCTGGAACTCAGCGATTACACTGGGCGCTGTGGTAGCGTTTTATTTAAAAATTAAGATAAATAAGTCTTTTTTTACTGAGGGACCAATCCTAGCCGTTAGTTCGCTCTGAAGAAATAGGAACAGTTCCAAAGACGACATTTCATTGACTTTCTAGCGGTATAACTCCGTTTGAGTTACAACGGTTGCGTCACATATTCGTACCAACATGTATTTAGCGATAATATTCGGATATTACTAGGTTGCATCGCTTTTAACAGTGAAACGTTTGATTGTGGGACTTAATTGAACTGACTTTGGACTTTGACCTTATAAATGTGATAAATGAGGCAGTTTGACTACAAAAAGTGACATTCTTCTTAATTTGACATGATTACTGGAATTCAGCGATTACATTAGCCTGTGTGGTAGCGCCTTATTTAAAAATTTAGATAAATAAGTCTTTTTTTACTGTGGGACCAATCCTGTCCGTTAGCTCGCACTGAATAAATAGGAACAGTTTTAAAGACTACATTTCATTGACTTTCTGGCGGTATCAATCCGTTTGAGTTACAACGGTTGCGTCACATATTCGTACCAACATGTATTTAGTGATTTTCTTCCGATATTACTAGGTTGCATCGCTTTTAACAGTGAAACAATTGACTGTGGGACTTAATTGAACTGATTTTGGACTTTGACCTTATAAATGTAATAAATGAGCCAGTTTGACTACAAGAAATAACATTCTTATTAATCTGACATGATTGCTGGAACTCAGCGATTACACTGGGCGCTGTGGTAGCGTTTTATTTAAAAATTAAGATAAATAAGTCTTTTTTTACTGAGGGACCAATCCTAGCCGTTAGTTCGCTCTGAAGAAATAGGAACAGTTCCAAAGACGACATTTCATTGACTTTCTAGCGGTATAACTCCGTTTGAGTTACAACGGTTGCGTCACATATTCGTACCAACATGTATTTAGCGATAATATTCGGATATTACTAGGTTGCATTGCTTTTAACAGTAAAACAATTGACTGTGGGACTTAATTGAACTGATTTTGGACTTTGACCTTATAAATGTAATAAATGAGCCAGTTTGACTACAAGAAATAACATTCTTATTAATCTGACATGATTGCTGGAACTCAGCGATTACACTGGGCGCTGTGGTAGCGTTTTATTTAAAAATTAAGATAAATAAGTCTTTTTTTACTGAGGGACCAATCCTAGCCGTTAGTTCGCTCTGAAGAAATAGGAACAGTTCCAAAGACAACATTTCATTGACTTTCTAGCGGTATAACTCCGTTTGAGTTACAACGGTTGCGTCACATATTCGTACCAACATGTATTTAGCGATAATATTCGGATATTACTAGGTTGCATTGCTTTTAACAGTGAAAAATTGACTGTGGAACTTAATTGAACTGATTTTGGACTTTGACCTTATAAATGTAATAAATGAGCCTGCTTGACTACAAGAAATAACATTCTTCTTATTTTGACATGATTGTGGGAACTCAGCGATTACACTGGACCCTGTGGTAGCGCTTCATTTAAAAATTTAGATAAATAAGTCATTTTTACTGTGGGACCAATCCTAGCCGTTAGCGCGCGCTGAAAATATAGAGACAGTTTCAAGGACTACATTTCATTGACTTTCTGGCGGTATCAATCTGTTTGAGTTACAACGGTCGCGTCACATATTCGTACCAACATGTATTTAGCGATAGTATTCGGATATTACTAGGTTGCATCGCTTTTAACAGTGAAACGTTTGACTGTGGGACTTAATTGATCTGACTTTGGACTTTGATCTTAAAAATGTGATAAATGAGCCAGTTTGACTACAAGAAATAACATTCTTATTAATCTGACATGATTGCTGGAACTCAGCGATTACACTGGGCGCTGTGGTAGCGTTTTATTTAAAAACTAAGATAAATAAGTCTTTTATTACTGAGGGACTAATCCTAGCCGTTAGTTCGCTCTGAAGAAATAGGAACAGTTCCAAAGACGACATTTCATTGACTTTCTAGCGGTATAACTCCGTTTGAGTTACAACGGTTGCGTCACATATTCGTACCAACATGTATTTAGCGATAATATTCGGATATTACTAGGTTGCATCGCTTTTAACAGTGAAACGTTTGATTGTGGGACTTAATTGAACTGACTTTGGACTTTGACCTTATAAATGTGATAAATGAGGCAGTTTGACTACAAAAAGTGACATTCTTCTTAATTTGACATGATTACTGGAATTCAGCGATTACATTAGCCTGTGTGGTAGCGCCTTATTTAAAAATTTAGATAAATAAGTCTTTTTTTACTGTGGGACCAATCCTGTCCGTTAGCTCGCACTGAATAAATAGGAACAGTTTTAAAGACTACATTTCATTGACTTTCTGGCGGTATCAATCCGTTTGAGTTACAACGGTTGCGTCACATATTCGTACCAACATGTATTTAGTGATTTTCTTCCGATATTACTAGGTTGCATCGCTTTTAACAGTGAAACAATTGACTGTGGGACTTAATTGAACTGATTTTGGACTTTGACCTTATAAATGTAATAAATGAGCCAGTTTGACTACAAGAAATAACATTCTTATTAATCTGACATGATTGCTGGAACTCAGCGATTACACTGGGCGCTGTGGTAGCGTTTTATTTAAAAATTAAGATAAATAAGTCTTTTTTTACTGAGGGACCAATCCTAGCCGTTAGTTCGCTTTGAAGAAATAGGAACAGTTCCAAAGACGACATTTCATTGACTTTCTAGCGGTATAACTCCGTTTGAGTTACAACGGTTGCGTCACATATTCGTACCAACATGTATTTAGCGATAATATTCGGATATTACTAGGTTGCATTGCTTTTAACAGTAAAACAGTTGACTGTGGGACTTAATTGAACTGATTTTGGACTTTGACCTTATAAATGTAATAAATGAGCCAGTTTGACTACAAGAAATAACATTCTTATTAATCTGACATGATTGCTGGAACTCAGCGATTACACTGGGCGCTGTGGTAGCGTTTTATTTAAAAATTAAGATAAATAAGTCTTTTTTTACTGAGGGACCAATCCTAGCCGTTAGTTCGCTCTGAAGAAATAGGAACAGTTCCAAAGACGACATTTCATTGACTTTCTAGCGGTATAACTCCGTTTGAGTTAGAACGGTTGCGTCACATATTCGTACCAACATGTATTTAGCGATAATATTCGGATATTACTAGGTTGCATTGCTTTTAACAGTGAAACAATTGACTGTGGGACATAATTAAACTGATTTTTGACTTTGACCTTATAAATGTGATAAATGAGGCAGTTTGACTACAAGAAGTGACATTCTTATTAATCTGACATGATTACTGGAATTCAGCGATTACACTGGGCGCTGTGGTAGCGTTTTATTTAAAAATTAAGATAAATAAGTCTTTTTTTACTGAGGGACCAATCCTAGCCGTTAGTTTGCTCTGAAGAAATAGGAATAGTTCCAAAGACGACATTTCATTGACTTTCTAGCGGTATAACTCCGTTTGAGTTACAACGGTTGCGTCACATATTCGTACCAACATGTATTTAGCGATAATATTCGGATATTACTAGGTTGCATTGCTTTTAACAGTGAAACAATTGACTGTGGGACATAATTGAACTGATTTTGGACTTTGACCTTATAAATGTGATAAATGAGGCAGTTTGACTACAAGAAGTGACATTCTTCTTAATTTGACATGATTACTGGAATTCAGCGATTACCTTAGCCTGTGTGGTAGCGCCTTATTTAAAAATTTAGATAAATAAGTCTTTTTTTACTAATAAATAGGAACAGTTTTAAAGACTACATTTCATTGACTTTCTGGCGGTATCAATCTGTTTGAGTTACAACGGTCGCGTCACATATTCGTACCAACATGTTATTAGAGATAGTATTCGGATATTAATAGGTTGCATCGCTTTTAACAGTGAAATGTTTGACTGTGGGACTTAATTGAACTGACTTTGGACTTTGACCTTATAAATGTGATAAGTGAGGCAGTTTGACTACAAGGAATAACATTCTTATTAATCTGACATGATTGCTGGAACTCACGATTACACTGGGCGCTGTGGTAGCGTTTTATTTAAAAATTAAGATAAATAAGTCTTTTTTTACTGTGGGACCAATCCTAGCTGTTAGTTCGGGCTGAAGAAATAGAGACAGTTTCAGAAACTACATTTCATTGACTTTCTAACGTTGTCAATCTGTTTGAGTTACAACAGTTGCGTCACATATTCGTACCAACATGTATTTAGCGATAGTATTCGGATATTACTAGGTTGCATCGCTTTTAACAGTGAAACGTTTGACTGTGGGA
This sequence comes from Hydractinia symbiolongicarpus, assembly GCF_029227915.1. NCBI lineage: Eukaryota > Metazoa > Cnidaria > Hydrozoa > Anthoathecata > Hydractiniidae > Hydractinia > Hydractinia symbiolongicarpus. The sequence continues at coordinate 29,463,991 of NC_079884.1, forward strand.
CTTAATTGATCTGACTTTGGACTTTGACCTTAAAAATGTGATAAATGAGCCAGTTTGACTACAAGAAATAACATTCTTATTAATCTGACATGATTGCTGGAACTCAGCGATTACACTGGGCGCTGTGGTAGCGTTTTATTTAAAAATTAAGATAAATAAGTCTTTTTTACTGAGGGACCAATCCTAGCCGTTAGTTCGCTCTGAAGAAATAGGAACAGTTCCAAAGACGACATTTCATTGACTTTCTAGCGGTATAACTCCGTTTGAGTTACAACGGTTGCGTCACATATTCGTACCAACATGTATTTAGCGATAATATTCGGATATTACTAGGTTGCATTGCTTTTAACAGTGAAACAATTGACTGTGGGACTTAATTGAACTGATTTTGGACTTTGACCTTATAAATGTAATAAATGAGGCAGTTTGACTACAAGAAGTGACATTCTTATTAATCTGACATGATTGCTGGAACTCAGCGATTACACTGGGCGCTGTGGTAGCGTTTTATTTAAAAATTAAGATAAATAAGTCTTTTTTACTGAGGGACCAATCCTAGCCGTTAGTTCGCTCTGAAGAAATAGGAACAGTTCCAAAGACGACATTTCATTGACTTTCTAGCGGTATAACTCCGTTTGAGTTACAACGGTTGCGTCACATATTCGTACCAACATGTATTTAGCGATAATATTCGGATATTACTAGGTTGCATTGCTTTTAACAGTGAAACAATTGACTGTGGGACTTAATTGAACTGATTTTGGACTTTGACCTTATAAATGTAATAAATGAGCCAGTTTGACTACAAGAAATAACATTCTTATTAATCTGAGATGATTGCTGGAACTCAGCGATTACACTGGGCGCTGTGGTAGCGTTTTATTTAAAAATTAAGATAAATAAGTCTTTTTTTACTGAGGGACCAATCCTAGCCGTTAGTTCGCTCTGAAGAAATAGGAACAGTTCCAAAGACAACATTTCATTGACTTTCTAGCGGTATAACTCCGTTTGAGTTACAACGGTTGCGTCACATATTCGTACCAACATGTATTTAGCGATAATATTCGGATATTACTAGGTTGCATTGCTTTTAACAGTGAAACAATTGACTGTGGGACATAATTGAACTGATTTCGGACTTTGACCTTATAAATGTGATAAATGAGGAAGTTTGACTACAAGAAGTGACATTCTTCTTAATTTGACATGATTACTGGAATTCAGCGATTACATTAGCCTGTGTGGTAGCGCCTTATTTAAAAATTTAGATAAATAAGTCTTTTTTTACTAATAAATAGGAACAGTTTTAAAGACTACATTTCATTGACTTTCTGGCGGTATCAATCCGTTTGAGTTACAACGGTTGCGTCACATATTCGTACCAACATGTATTTAGTGATTTTCTTCCGATATTACTAGGTTGCATCGCTTTTAACAGTGAAACAATTGACTGTGGGACTTAATTGAACTGATTTTGGACTTTGACCTTATAAATGTAATAAATAAGCCAGTTTGACTACAAGAAATAACATTCTTATTAATCTGACATGATTGCTGGAACTCAGCGATTACACTGGGCGCTGTGGTAGCGTTTTAATTAAAAATTAAGATAAATAAGTCATTTTTTACTGTGGGACTAATCCTTGCCGTCAGTTCGCGCTGAAGAAATAGAGACAGTTTCAAAAACTACATTTCATTGACTTTCTAACGGTGTCAAACAGGTTGAGTTACAACGGTTGCGTCACATGTTCGTACCAACATGTATTTAGTGACTTTTTTCCGATATTACTAATTTGTATCGCTTTTAACAGTGAAACGATTGACTGTGTGACTTAATTGAACTGATTCTGGACTGTGACCTTATAAATGCGATAAATGAGCCAATTGGACTCCAAGGAATAACATTCTTCTTAATTCGACATGATTGCTGGAATTCAGCGAGTACACTAGGCTCTGTGGAAGCGCTTTATTTAAAAATCTAGATAAATAAATCTTTTTTTACTGTGGGACTAATCCTAGCCGTTATCGTGCGCTGAAGAAATAGAGACAGTTTCAAAAACTACATTTCATTGACTTTCTAACGGTGTCAATCCGTTTGAGTTACAACGGTTGCGTCATATATTCGTACCAACATGTATTTAGTGATTTTTTGCTGATATTACTAAGTTGTATCGCTTTTAACAGTGAAACGATTGACTGTGGGACTTAATTGAACTGATTTTGGACTGTGACCTTATAAGTATTATAAGTTAGACAATTGGACTCCAAGAAATAATATTCTTTTTAATTTAACATGATTGTGGGAACTCAGTGATTACACTGGGCTCTGTGGTAGCGCTTTATTTAAAAATTAAGATAAATCAGTCATTTTTACTGTGGGACCAATCCTAGCCGTTAGCGAGCGCTGAAGATATAGAGACAGTTTCAAAAATTCCATTTCATTGACTTTCTAACAGTGTCAATCTGTTTGAGTTACAACGGTTGCGTCACATATTCGTACCAACATGTATTTAGCGATAGTATTCGGATATTACTAGGTTGCATCGCTTTTAACAGTGAAACGTTTGACTGTGGGACTTAATTGAACTGACTTTGGACTTTGACCTTATAAATGTGATAAATGAGACAGTTTGACTACAAGAAATAACATTCTTATTAATCTGACATAATTGCTGGAACTCAGCGATTACACTGGGCGCTGCGGTAGCGTTTTATTTAAAAATTAGGATAAATAAGTCTTTTTTTACTGTGAAACCAATCTTGGCCGTTAGCACGCGCTGAAAAAATAGGAACAGTTTCAAAGACTACATTTCATTGACTTTCTAGCGGTTTAAATCCGTTTGAGTTGCAACCGCTGCGTCACATATTCGTACCAACATGTATTTAGCGATAGTATTCGGATATTCCTAGATTGCATCGCTTTTAACAGTGAAACGATTGACTGTGGGACTTAATTGAACTGATTTTGGACTTTGTCCTGATAAATGGGATAAATGAGCCAGTTTGACTAAAAGAAATAACATTCTTCATAATTTGACATGATTGCTGGAACTCAGCGATTACACTGGGCGCTGTGGTAGCGCTTTTTTAAAAAATTAAGATAAATAAGTCATTTTTTACTGTGGGAGTAATCCTTGCCGTTAGTTCGCGCTGAAGAAATAGAGACAGTTTCAAAAACTACATTTCATTGACTTCTTGGCGGTATCAATCCATTTCAATTACAACGGTTGCGTCACATATTCGTACCAACATGTATTTAGTAATATCTCTCCGATATTACTAAGTTGTATCGCTTTTAACAGTGAAACGATTGACTGTGGGACTTAATTGAACTGGTTCTGGACTGTGACCTGATAAATGTGATAAATGAGACAATTGGACTCCAACAAATAACATTCTTCTTTATTTGACATAATTGCCGGAACTCAGCGATTACACTGGGCGCTGTGGTAGGGCTTCATTTAAAAATTTAGATAAATGAGTCATCATTTACTGTGGGACCAACCCTAGCAGTTATCGCGCGCTGAAAAAATAGCGACTGATTCAAAAACTACATTTCACTGACTTTCTAACGGTGTCAGTCCGTTTGAGTTACAACGGTTGGGGGACATATTCGTACCAACATGTATTTAGTGATTTTTTGCCGATATTACTAAGTTGTATCGCTTTTAACAGTGAAACGATTGACTGTGGGACTTAATTGAACTGATTTTGGACTGTGACCTTATAAGTATTATAAGTTAGACAATTGGACTCCAAGAAATAAAATTCTTTTTATTTTAACATGATTGTGGGAACTCAGTGATTACACTGGGCTCTGTGGTAGCGCTTTATTTAAAAATTAAGATAAATCAGTCATTTTTACTGTGGGACCAATCCTAGCCGTTAGCGAGCGCTGAAGATATAGAGACAGTTTCAAAAATTCCATTTCGATGACTTTCTAACAGTGTCAATCCGTTTGAGTTACAACGGTTGCGTCACATATTCGTACCAACATGTATTTAGCGATAGTATTCGGATATTACTAGGTTGCATCGCTTTTAACAGTGAAACGATTGACTGTGGGACTTAATTGAACTGATTTTGGACTTTGTCCTGATAAATGGGATAAATGAGCCAGTTTGACTAAAAGAAATAACATTCTTCATAATTTGACATGATTGCTGGAACTCAGCGATTACACTGGGCGCTGTGGTAGCGCTTTATTAAAAAATTAAGATAAATAAGTCATTTTTTACTGTGGGAGTAATCCTTGCCGTTAGTTCGCGCTGAAGAAATAGAGACAGTTTCAAAAACTACATTTCATTGACTTCTTGGCGGTATCAATCCATTTCAATTACAACGGTTGCGTCACATATTCGTACCAACATGTATTTAGTGATATCTCTCCGATATTACTAAGTTGTATCGCTTTTAACAGTGAAACGATTGACTGTGGGACTTAATTGAACTGGTTCTGGACTGTGACCTGATAAATGTGATAAATGAGACAATTGGACTCCAAGAAATAACATTCTTCTTAATTTGACATAATTGCCGGAACTCAGCAATTACACTGGGCGCTGTGGTAGGGCTTCATTTAAAAATTTAGATAAATGAGTCATCATTTACTGTGGGACCAACCCTAGCAGTTATCGCGCGCTGAAGAAATATCGACAGATTCAAAAACTACATTTCACTGACTTTCTAACGGTGTCAGTCCGTTTGAGTTACAACGGTTGGGGGACATATTCGTACCAACATGTATTTAGTGATTTTTTGCCGATATTACTAAGTTGTATCGCTTTTAACAGTGAAACGATTGACTGTGGGACTTAATTGAACTGATTTTGGACTGTGACCTTATAAGTATTATAAGTTAGACAATTGGACTCCAAGAAATAACATTCTTTTTAATTTAACATGATTGTGGGAACTCAGTGATTACACTGGGCTCTGTGGTAGCGCTTTATTTAAAAATTAAGATAAATCAGTCATTTTTACTGTGGGACCAATCCTAGCCGTTAGCGAGCGCTGAAGATATAGAGACAGTTTCAAAAATTCCATTTCATTGACTTTCTAACAGTGTCAATCCGTTTGAGTTACAACGGTTGCGTCACATATTCGTACCAACATGTATTTAGCGATAGTATTCGGATATTACTAGGTTGCATCGCTTTTAACAGTGAAACGTTTGACTGTGGGACTTAATTGAACTGACTTTGGACTTTGACCTTATAAATGTGATAAATGAGACAGTTTGACTACAAGAAATAACATTCTTATTAATCTGACATAATTGCTGGAACTCAGCGATTACACTGGGCGCTGCGGTAGCGTTTTATTTAAAAATTAGGATAAATAAGTCTTTTTTTACTGTGAAACCAATCTTGGCCGTTATCGCGCGCTGAAGAAATAGCGACAGATTCAAAAACTACATTTCACTGACTTTCTAACGGTGTCAGTCCGTTTGAGTTACAACGGTTGGGGAACATATTCGTACCAACATGTATTTAGCGATATTTTTCTGATATTACTAGGTTGCATCGCTTTTAACAGTGAAACGTTTGACTGTGGGACTTAATTGAACTGACTTTGGACTTTGACCTTATAAATGTGATAAATGAGACAGTTTGACTACAAGAAATAACATTCTTATTAATCTGACATAATTGCTGGAACTCAGCGATTACACTGGGCGCTGCGGTAGCGTTTTATTTAAAAATTAGGATAAATAAGTCTTTTTTTACTGTGAAACCAATCTTGGCCGTTAGCACGCGCTGAACAAATAGGAACAGTTTCAAAGACTACATTTCATTGACTTTCTAGCGGTTTAAATCCGTTTGAGTTACAACCGTTGCGTCACATATTCGTACCAACATGTATTTAGCGATAGTATTCGGATATTCCTAGATTGCATCGCTTTTAACAGTGAAACGATTGACTGTGGGACTTAATTGAACTGATTTTGGACTTTGTCCTGATAAATGGGATAAATGAGCCAGTTTGACTAAAAGAAATAACATTCTTCATAATTTGACATGATTGCTGGAACTCAGCGATTACACTGGGCGCTGTGGTAGCGCTTTATTAAAAAATTAAGATAAATAAGTCATATTTTACTGTGGGAGTAATCCTTGCCGTTAGTTCGCGCTGAAGAAATAGAGACAGTTTCAAAAACTACATTTCATTGACTTCTTGGCGGTATCAATCCATTTCAATTACAACGGTTGCGTCACATATTCGTACCAACATGTATTTAGTGATATCTCTCCGATATTACTAAGTTCTATCGCTTTTAACAGTGAAACGATTGACTGTGGGACTTAATTGAACTGGTTCTGGACTGTGACCTGATAAATGTGATATTACACTGGGCGCTGTGGTAGGGCTTCATTTAAAAATTTAGATAAATGAGTCATCATTTACTGTGGGACCAACCCTAGCAGTTATCGCGCGCTGAAGAAATAGCGACAGATTCAAAAACTACATTTCACTGACTTTCTAACGGTGTCAGTCCGTTTGAGTTACAACGGTTGGGGGACATATTCGTACCAACATGTATTTAGCGATATTTTTCTGATATTACTAGGTTGCATCGCTTTTAACAGTGAAACGTTTGACTGTGGGACTTAATTGAACTGACTTTGGACTTTGACCTTATAAATGTGATAAATGACTTTGACCTTATAAATGTGATAAATGAGACAGTTTGACTACAAGAAATAACATTCTTATTAATCTGACAAATTGCTGGAACTCAGCGATTACACTGGGCGCTGCGGTAGCGTTTTATTTAAAAATTAGGATAAATAAGTCTTCTTTTACGCTGGGACCAATCCTGGCGGTTAGCACGCGCTGAACAAATAGGAACAGTTTCAAAAACTACATTTCATTGACTTTCTAGCGGTTTAAATCCGTTTGAGTTACAACCGTTGCGTCACATATTCGTACCAACATGTATTTAGTGATAGTATTCGGATATTCCTAGGTTGCATTGCTTTTAACAGTGAAACGATTGACTGTGGGACTTTATTGAACTGATTTTGGACTTTGTCCTGATAAATGGGATAAATGAGCCAGTTTGACTAAAAGAAATAACATTCTTCATAATTTGACATGATTGCTGGAACTCAGCGATTACACTGGGCGCTGTGGTAGCGCTTTATTAAAAAATTAAGATAAATATGTCATTTTTTACTGTGGGACGAATCCTTGCCGTTAGTTCGCGCTGAAGAAATAGAGACAGTTTCAAAAACTACATTTCATTGACTTCCTGGCGGTATCAATCCATTTGAATTACAACGGTTGCGTCACATATTCGTACCAACATGTATTTAGTGATATCTTTCCGATATTACTAAGTTGTATCGCTTTTAACAGTGAAACGATTGACTGTGGGACTTAATTAAACTGGTTCTGGACTGTGACCTGATAAATGTGATAAATGACTTTGACCTTATAAATGTGATAAATGAGGCAGTTTGACTACAAGAAATAACATTCTTATTAATCTGACATGATTGCTGGAACTCAGCGATTACACTGGGCGCTGTGGTAGCGCTTCATTTAAAAATTTAAATAAATAATTTATTCTTCATTGTGGGACAAATTTTAGCCGTTATCGCGCGCTAAAGAAATAGAGACAGTTTCAAAAACTACATTTCATTGACTTTCAAACAGTGTCAATCCGTTTGAGTTACAACGGTTGCGTTATATATTCAAACCAACATGTATTCAGTGATCTTTTGCCGATATTACTAAGTTGTATCGCTTTTAACAGTGAAACGATTGACTGTGGGACTTAATTGAACTGGTTCTGGACTGTGACCTGATAAATGTGATAAATGAGACAATTGGACTCCAAGAAACAACATTCTTCTTAATTTGGCATAATTGCCGGAACTCAGCGATTACACAGGGCGCTGTGGTAGCGCTTCATTTAAAAATTTAGATAAAAGAGTCATCATTTACTGTGGGACCAACCCTAGCCGTTATCGCGCGCTGAAGAAATAGCGACAGATTCAAAAACTACATTTCACTGACTTCTTGGCGGTATCAATCCATTTGAATTACAACGGTTGCGTCACATATTTGTACCAACATGTATTTAGTGATATCTTTCCGATATTACTAAGTTATATCGCTTTCAACAGTGAAACGATTGACTGCGGAACTTAATTGAGCTAATTTGGGACTCTGACCTTATAAATGTGATAAGTGAGCCAACTGGACTCCAAGAAATAACATTCTTCTTAATTTGACATGATTGCCGGAACTCAGCGATTACACTGGGCGCTGTGGTAGCGCTTCATTTAAAAATTTAAATAAATAATTTATTCTTCATTGTGGGACCAATCCTAGCCGTTATCGCGCGCTAAAGAAATAGAGACAGTTTCAAAAACTACATTTCATTGACTTTCTAACGGTGTCAATCCGTTTGAGTTACAACGGTTGCGTCATATATTCGTACCAACATGTATTTAGTGATCTTTTGCCGATATTACTAAGTTGTATCGCTTTTAACAGTGAAACGATTGACTGTGGGACTTAATTGAACTGGTTCTGGACTGTGACCTGATAAATGTGATAAATGAGACAATTGGACTCCACGAAATAACATTCTTCTTAATTTGACATAATTGCCGGAACTCAGCGATTACACTGGGCGCTGTGGTAGCGCTTCATTTAAAAATTTAGATAAATGAGTCATCATTTACTGTGGGACCAACCCTAGCCGTTATCGCGCGCTGAAGAAATAGCGACAGATTCAAAAACTACATTTCACTGACTTTCTAATTGTGTCAGTCCGTTTGAGTTACAACGGTTGGGGGACATATTCGTACCAACATGTATTTAGCGATATTTTTCTGATATTACTAGGTTGCATGGCTTTTAACAGTGAAACGTTTGACTGTGGGACTTAATTGAACTGACTTTGGACTTTGACCTTATAAATGTGATAAATGACTTTGACCTTATAAATGTGATAAATGAGACAGTTTGACTACAAGAAATAACATTCTTATTAATCTGACAAATTGCTGGAACTCAGCGATTACACTGGGCGCTGCGGTAGCGTTTTATTTAAAAATTAGGATAAATAAGTCTTTTTTTACGGTGGGACCAATCCTGGCGGTTAGCACGCGCTGAACAAATAGGAACAGTTTCAAAGACTACATTTCATTGACTTTCTAGCGGTTTAAATCCGTTTGAGTTACAACCGTTGCGTCACATATTCGTACCAACATGTATTTAACGATAGTATTCGGATATTCCTAGGTTGCATCGCTTTTAACAGTAAAACGATTGACTGTGGGACTTAATTGAGCTAATTTTGGACTTTGTCCTGATAAATGGGATAACTGAGCCAGTTTGACTAAAAGAAATAACATTCTTCATAATTTGACATGATTGCTGGAACTCAGCGATTACACTGGGCGCTGTGGTAGCGCTTAATTAAAAAATTAAGATAAATGAGTCATCATTTACTGTGGGACCAACCCTAGCCGTTATCGCGCGCTGAAAAAATAGCGACAGATTCAAAAACTACATTTCACTGACTTTCTAACGGTGTCAGTCCGTTTGAGTTACAACGGTTGCGTCACATATTCGTACCAACATGTATTTAGTGATATCTTTCCAATATTACTAAGTTGTATCGCTTTTAACAGTGAATCGATTGACTGTGGGACTTAATTAAACTGGTTCTGGACTGTGACCTGATAAATGTGATAAATGAGACAATTGGACTCTTAGAAATAACATTCTTCTTAATTTAACATAATTGCCGGAACTCAGCGATTACACTGGGCGCTGTGGTAGCGCTTCATTTAAAAATTTAGATAAATGGGTCATCATTTACTGTGGGACCAACCCTAGCCGTTATCGCGCGCTGAAGAAATAGCGACAGATTCAAAAACTACATTTCACTGACTTTCTAACGGTGTCAGTCCGTTTGAGTTACAACGGTTGGGGGACATATTCGTACGAACATGTATTTAGCGATATTTTTCTGATATTACTAGGTTGCATCGCTTTTAACAGTGAAACGTTTGACTGTGGGACTTAATTGAACTGACTTTGGACTTTGACCTTATAAATGTGATAAATGACTTTGACCTTATAAATGTGATAAATGAGGCAGTTTGACTACAAGAAATAACATTCTTATTAATCTGACATGATTGCCGGAACTCAGCGATTACACTGGGCGCTGTGGTAGCGCTTCATTTAAAAATTTAAATAAATAATTTATTCTTCATTGTGGGACAAATCCTAGCCGTTATCGCGCGCTAAAGAAATAGAGACAGTTTCAAAAACTACATTTCATTGACTTTCTAACGGTGTCAATCCGTTTGAGTTACAACGGTTGCGTTATATATTCGTACCAACATGTATTTAGTGATCTTTTGCCGATATTACTAAGTTGTATCGCTTTTAACAGTGAAACGATTGACTGTGGGACTTAATTGAACTGGTTCTGGACTGTGACCTGAAAAATGTGATAAATGTTACTTCTTGGAGTCCAATGACTCCAAGAAATAACATTCTTCTTAATTTGACATAATTGCCGGAACTCAGCGATTACACTGGGCGCTGTGGTAGCGCTTCATTTAAAAATTTAGATAAATGAGTCATCATTTACTGTGGGACCAACCCTAGCCGTTATCGCGCGCTGAAAAAATAGCGACAGATTCAAAAACTACATTTCACTGACTTTCTAACGGTGTCAGTCCGTTTGAGTTACAACGGTTGGGGGACATATTCGTACCAACATGTATTTCGCGATACTTTTCTCATATTACTAGGTTGCATCGCTTTTAACAGTGAAACGATTGACTGTGGGACTTAATTGAACTGATTTTGGACTGCGACCTTGTAAGTATTATAAGTTAGACAATTGGACTCCAGGAAATAAAATTCTTTTTAATTTAACAGGATTGTGGGAACTCAGTGATTACACTGGGCGCTGTGGTAGCGCTTTCTTTAAAAATTAAGATAAATCAGTCATTTTTACTGTGAGACCAATCCTAGCCGTTAGCGCGCGCTGAAGATATAGAGACAGTTTTAAAAACTCCATTTCATTGACTTTCTAACAGTATCAATCCGTTTGAGTTACAACGGTTGCGTCACATATTCGTACCAACATGTATTTAGCGATAGTATTCGGATATTCCTAGGTTGCATCGCTTTTAACAGTGAAACGATTGACTGTGGGACTTAATTGAACTGATTTTGGACTTTGTCCTTATAAATGGGATAAATGAGCTAGTTTGACTAAAATAAATAACATTCTTCATAATTTGACATGATTGCTGGAACTCAGCGATTACACTGGGCGCTGTGGTAGCGCTTTATTAAAAAATTAAGATAAATAAGTCATTTTTTACTGTGGGACTAATCCCTGCCGTCAGTTCGCGCTGAAGAAATAGAGAGAGTTTCAAAAACTACATTTCATTGACTTCTTGGCGGTATCAATCCATTTGAATTACAACGGTTGTGTCACATATTTGTACCAACATGTATTTAGTGATATCTTTCCGATATTACTAAGTTATATCGCTTTTAACAGTGAAACGATTGACTGTGGGACTTAATTGAACTGGTTCTGGACTGTGACCTGATAAATGTGATAAATGAGACAATTGGACTCCAAGAAATATCATTCTTCTTAATTTGACATAATTGCCGGAACTCAGCGATTACACAGGGCGCTGTGGTAGCGCTTCATTTAAAAATTTAGATAAATGAGTCATCATTTACTGTGGGACCAACCCTAGCCGTTATCGCGCGCTGAAGAAATAGCGACAGATTCAAAAACTACATTTCACTGACTTTCTAACGGTGTCAGTCCGTTTGAGTTACAACGGTTGGGGGACATATTCGTACCAACATGTATTTAGCGATATTTTTCTGATATTACTAGGTTGCATCGCTTTTAACAGTGAAACGTTTGACTGTGGGACTTAATTGAACTGACTTTGGACTTTGACCTTATAAATGTGATAAATGACTTTGACCTTATAAATGTGATAAATGAGGCAGTTTGACTACAAGAAATAACATTCTTATTAATCTGACATGATTGCCGGAACTCAGCGATTACACTGGGCGCTGTGGTAGCGCTTCATTTAAAAATTTAAATAAATAATTTATTCTTCATTGTGGGACAAATCCTAGCCGTAATCGCGCGCTAAAGAAATAGAGACAGTTTTAAAAACTACAGTTCATTGACTTTCTAACAGTGTCAATCCGTTTGAGTTACAACGGTTGCGTTATATATTCGTACCAACATGTAGTTAGTGTTCTTTTGCCGATATTACTAAGTTGTATCGCTTTTAACAGTGAAACGATTGACTGTTGGACTTAATTGAACTGGTTCTGGACTGTGACCTGATAAATGTGATAAATGAGACAATTGGACTCCAAGAAATAACATTCTTCTTAATTTGACATAATTGCCGGAACTTGGCGATTACACTTGGCGCTGTGGTAGCGCTTCATTTAAAAATTTAGATAAATGAGACATCATTTACTGTGGGACCAACCCTAGCCGTTATCGCGCCCTGAAAAAATAGCGACAGATTCAAAAACTACATTTCACTGACTTTCTAACGGTGTCAGTCCGTTTGAGTTACAACGGTTGGGGGACATATTCGTACCAACATGTATTTAGCGATATTTTTCTGATATTACTAGGTTGCATCGCTTTTAACAGTGGAACGATTGACTGTGGGACTTAATTGAACTGATTTTGGACTGTGGCCTTATAAGTATTATAAGTTACACAATTGAACTCCAAGAAATAAAATTCTTTTTAATTTAACAGGATTGTGGGAACTCAGTGATTACACTGGGCGCTGTGGTAGCGCTTTCTTTAAAAATTAAGATAAATTAGTCATTTTTACTGTGAGACCAATCCTAGCCGTTAGCGCGCGCTGAAGATATAGAGACAGTTTCAAAAACTCCATTTCATTGACTTTCTAACAGTATCAATCCGTTTGAGTTACAACGGTTGCGTCACATATTCGTACCAACATGTATTTAGCGATAGTATTCGGATATTCCTAGGTTGCATCGCTTTTAACAGTGAAACGATTGACTGTGGGACTTAATTGAACTGATTTTGGACTTTGTCCTTATAAATGGGATAAATGAGCTAGTTTGACTAAAATAAATAACATTCTTCATAATTTGACATGATTGCTGGAACTCAGCAATTACACTGGGCGCTGTGGTAGCACTTTATTAAAAAATTAAGATAAATAAGTTTTTTTTTGCAGTGGGAGCAATCCTGGCCGTTAGCACGCGCTGAACAAATAGGATCAGTTTCAAAGACTACATTTCATTGACTTTCTAGCGGTTTAAATCCGTTTGAGTTACAACCGTTGCGTCACATATTCGTACCAACATGTATTTAGCGATAGTATTCGGATATTCCTAGGTTGCATCGCTTTTAACAGTGAAACGATTGACGGTGGGATTTAATTGAACTGATTTTGGACTTTGTCCTTATAAATGGGATAAATGAGCTAGTTTGACTAAAAGAAATAACATTCTTCATAATTTGACATGATTGCTGGAACTCAGCGATTACACTGGGCGCTGTGGTAGCGCTTCATTTAAAAATTTAGATAAATGAGTCATCATTTACTGTGGGACCAACCCTAGCCGTTATCGCGCGCTGAAATAATAGCGACAGATTCAAAAACTACATTTCACTGACTTTCTAACGGTGTCAGTCCGTTTGAGTTACAACGGTTGGGGGACATATTCGTACCAACATATATTTAGCGATATTTTTCTCATATTACTAGGTTGCATCGCTTTTAACAGTGAAACGATTGACTGTGGGACTTAATTGAACTGATTTTGGACTGTGACCTTATAAGTATTATAAGTTAGACAATTGGACCCCAAGAAATAAAATTCTTTTTATTTTAACAGGATTGTGGGAACTCAGTGATTACACTGGGCGCTGTGATAGCGCTTTCTTTAAAAATTAAGATAAATCAGTCATTTTTACTGTGAGACCAATCCTTGCCGTTAGCGCGCGCTGAAGATATAGAGACAATTTCAAAAACTCCATTTCATTGACTTTCTAACAGTATCAATCCGTTTGAGTTACAACGGTTGCGTCACATATTCGTACCAACATGTATTTAGCGATAGTATTCGGATATTCCTAGGTTGCATCGCTTTTAACAGTGAAACGATTGACTGTGGGACTTAATTGAACTGATTTTGGACTTTGTCCTCATAAATGGGATAAATGAGCTAGTTTGACTAAAATAAATAACATTCTTCATAATTTGACATGATTGCTGGAACTCAGCGATTACACTGGGCGCTGTGGTAGCACTTTATTAAAAAATTAAGATAAATAAGTCATTTTTTACTGTGGGACTAATCCTTGCCGTCAGTTCGCGCTGAAGAAATAGAGAGAGTTTCAAAAACTACATTTCATTGACTTCTTGGCGGTATCAATCCATTTGAATTACAACGGTTGCGTCACATATTTGTACCAACATGTATTTAGTGATATCGTTCCGATATTACTAAGTTATATCGCTTTTAACAGTGAAACAATTGACTGTGGAACTTAATTGAATTAACTTTGGACTGTGACCTTATAAATGTGAAAAGTGAGCCAACTGGACTCCAAGAAATAACATTCTTCTTAATTTGACATGATTGCCGAGACTCAGCGATTACACTGGGCGCTGTGGTAGCGCTTTATTTAAAAATTAAGATAAATAAGTTATTTTTTGCAGTGGGACCAATCCTGGCCGTTAGCACGCGCTGAACAAATAGGAACAGTTTCAAAGACTACATTTCATTGACTTTCTAGCGGTTTAAATCCGTTTGAGTTACAACCGTTGCGTCACATACTCGTACCAACATGTATTTAGCGATAGTATTCGGATATTCCTAGGTTGCATCGCTTTTAACAGTGAAACAATTGACTGTGGGACTTAATTGAACTGATTTTGGACGTTGACCTTATCAGTATTATAAGTTAGACAATTGGACTCCAAGAAATAACATTCTTCTTAATTTAACATGAATGTGGGAACTCAGTGATTACACTGGGCGCTGTGGTAGCGCTTTATTTAAAAATTAAGATAAATCAGTCATTTTTACTGTGAGACCAATCCTAGCCGTTAGCGCGCGCTGAAGATATAGAGACAGTTTCAAAAACTCCATTTCATTGACTTTCTAACAGTATCAATCCGTTTGAGTAACAACAGTTGCGTCACATATTCGTACCAATATGTGTTTAGCGATAGTATTCGGATATTACTAGGTTGCATCGCTCTTAACAGTGAAACGTTTGACTGTGGGACTTAATTGAACTGACTTTGGACTTTGACCTTATAAATGTGATAAATGAGACAGTTTGACTACAAGAAATAACATTCTTATTAATCTGACATAATTGCTGGATCTCAGCGATTACACTGGGCGCTGCGGTAGCGTTTTATTGAAAAATTAGGATAAATAACTCTTTTTTTACTGTGGGACCAATCCTAGCCGTTATCGTGCGCTGAAGAAATAGAGACAGTTTCAAAAACTACATTTCATTGACTTCTGGCGGTATCAATCCATTTGAATTGCAACGGTTGCGTCACATATTCGTACCAACATGTATTTAGTGATATCTTTCCGATATTACTAAGTTATATCGCTTTTAACAGTGAAACGATTGACTGTGGAACTTAATTGAACTAACTTTGGACTGTGACCTTATAAATGTGATAAGTGAGCCAACTGGACTCCAAGAAATAACATTCTTCTTAATTTGACATGATTGCCGAAACTCAGCGATTACACTGGGCGCTGTGGTAGCGCTTTATTTAAAAATTAAGATAAATAAGTTATTTTTTGCAGTGGGACAAATCCTGGCCGTTAGCACGCGCTGAACAAATTAGAACAGTTTCAAAGACTACATTTCATTGACTTTCTAGCGGTTTAAATCCGTTTGAGTTACAACCGTTGCGTCACATATTCGTACCAACATGTATTTAGTGATATCTTTCCGATATTACTAAGTTATATCGCTTTTAACAGTGAAACGATTGACTGTGGAACTTAATTGAACTAACTTTGGACTGTGACCTTATAAATGTGATAAGTGAGCCAACTGGACTCCGAGAAATAACATTCTTCTTAATTTGACATGATTGCCGAAACTCAGCGATTACACTGGGCGCTGTGGTAGCGCTTCATTTAAGAATTTAAATAAATAAGTCATTCTTTATTGTGGGACCAATCCTAGCCGTTATCGCGCGCTGAAGAAATAGAGACAGTTTCAAAAACTACATTTCATTGACTTCTTGGCGGTATCAATCCATTTGAATTACAACGGTTGCGTCACATATTCGTACCAACATGTATTTAGCGATATTTTTCTCATATTACTAGGTTGCATCGCTTTTAACAGTGAAACGATTAACTGTGGGACTTAATTGAACTGATTTTGGACTGTGACCTTATAAGTATTATAAGTTAGACAATTGGACTCCAAGAAATAACATTCTTTTTAATTTAACATGATTGTGGGAACTCAATGATTACACTGGGCGCTGTGGTAGCGCTTTATTTAAAAATTAAGATAAATCAGTCATTTTTACTGTGAGACCAATCCTAGCCGTTAGCGCGCACTGAAGATATAGAGACAGTTTCAAAAACTCCATTTCATTGACTTTCTAACCGTATCAATCCATTTGAGTTACAACGGTTGCGTCACATATTCGTACCAACATGTATTTAGCTATAGTATTCGGATATTACTAGGTTGCATCGCTTTTAACAGTGAAACGTTTGACTGTGGGACTTAATTGAACTGACTTTGGACTTTGACCTTATAAATGTGATAAATGAGACAGTTTGACTACAAGAAATAACATTCTTATTAATCTGACATAATTGCTGGATCTCAGCGATTACACTGGGCGCTGCGGTAGCGTTTTATTGAAAAATTAGGATAAATAAGTCTTTTTTTACTGTGGGACCAATCCTAACCGTTATCGTGCGCTGCAAAAATAGAGACAGTTTCAAAAACTACATTTCATTGACTTCTTGGCGGTATCAATCCATTTGAATTGCAACGGTTGCGTCACATATTCGTACCAACATGTATTTAGTGATATCTTTCCGATATTACTAAGTTATATCGCTTTTAACAGTGAAACGATTGACTGTGGAACTTAATTGAACTAACTTTGGACTGTGACCTTATAAATGTAATAAGTGAGCCAACTGGACTCCAAGAAAAAACATTCTTCTTAATTTGACATGATTGCCGAAACTCAGCGATTACACTGGGCGCTGTGGTAGCCCTTTATTTAAAAATTAAGATAAATAAGTTATTTTTTGCAGTGGGACAAATCCTGGCCGTTAGCACGCGCTGAACAAATAGGAAAAGTTTCAAAGACTACATTTCATTGACTTTCTAGCGGTTTAAATCCGTTTGAGTTACAACCGTTGCGTCACATATTCGTACCAACATGTATTTAGCGATAGTATTCGGATATTCCTAGGTTGCATCGCTTTTAACAGTGAAACGATTGACTGTGGGACTTAATTGAACTGATTTTGGACTTTGTCCTTATAAATGGGATAAATGAGCAAGTTTGACTAAAAGAAATAACATTCTTCATAATTTGACATGATTGCTGGAACTCAGCGTTTACACTGGGCGCTGTGGCAGCGCTTTATTAAAAAATTAAGATAAATAAGTCATTTTTTACTGTGGGACTAATCCTTGTCGTCAGTTCGCGCTGAAGAAATAGAGACAGTTTCAAAAACTACATTTCATTGACTTCTTGGCGGTATCAATCCATTTGAATTGCAACGGTTGCGTCACATATTCGTACCAACATGTATTTAGTGATATCTTTCCGATATTACTAAGTTATATCGCTTTTAACAGTGAAACGATTGACTGTGGAACTTAATTGAATTAACTTGGGACTGTGACCTTATAAATGTGATAAGTGAGCCAACTGGACTCCAAGATATAACATTCTTTTTAATTTGACATGATTGCCGGAACTCAGCGATTACACTGGGCGCTGTGGTAGTGCTTCATTTAAGAATTTAAATAAATAAGTTATTCTTTATTGTGGGACCAATCCTAGCCGTTATCGCGCGCTGAAGAAATAGAGACAGTTTCAAATCATAAATTTCATTGACTTTCTACCAGTGTCAATCCGTTTGAGTTACAACGGTTGCGTTACATATTCGTACCAACATGTATTTAGTGATATCTTTCCGATATTACTAAGTTATATCGCTTTTAACAGAAAAACGATTGACTGTGGAACTTAATTGAACTAACTTTGGACTGTGACCTTATAAATGTGATAAGTGAGCCAACTGGACTCCAAGAAATAACATTCTTCTTAATTTGACATGATTGCCGAAACTCAGCGATTACACTGGGCGCTGTGGTAGCGCTTTATTTAAAAATTAAGATAAATAAGTTATTTTTTGCAGTGGGACAAATCCTGGCCGTTAGCACGCGCTGAACAAATAGGAACAGTTTCAAAGACTACATTTCATTGACTTTCTAGCGGTTTAAATCCGTTTGAGTTACAACCGTTGCGTCACATATTCGTACCAACATGTATTTAGCGATAGTATTTGGATATTCCTAGGTTGCATCGCTTTTAACAGTGAAACGATTGACTGTGGGACTCAATTGAACTGATTTTGGACTTTGTCCTTATAAATGGGATAAATGAGCTAGTTTGAATAAAAGAAATAACATTCTTCTAAATTTGACATGATTGCCGGAACTCAGCCATTACACTGGGCGCTGTGGTAGTGCTTCATTTAAGAATTTAAATAAATAAGTCATTCTTTATTGTGGGACCAATCCTAGCCGTTATCGCGCGCTGAAGAAATAGAGACAGTTTCAAAAACTACATTTCATTGACTTCTTGGCGGTATCAATCCATTTGAATTGCAACGGTTGCGTCACATATTCGTACCAACATGTATTTAGTGATATCTTTCCGATATTACTAAGTCATATCGCTTTTAACAGTGAAACGATTGACTGTGGAACTTAATTGAATTAACTTGGGACTGTGACCTTATAAATGTGATAAGTGAGCCAACTGGACTCCAAGAAATAACATTCTTTTTAATTTGACATGATTGCCGGAACTCAGCGATTACACTGGGCGCTGTGGTAGTGCTTCATTTAAGAATTTAAATAAATAAGTTATTCTTTATTGTGGGACCAATCCTAGCCGTTATCGCGCGCTGAAGAAATAGAGACAGTTTCAAAAACTACATTTCATTGACTTCTTGGCGGGATCAATCCATTTGAATTACAACGGTTGCGTCACATATTCGTACCAACATGTATTTAGTGATATCTTTCCGATATTACTAAGTTATATCGCTTTTAACAGTGAAACGATTGACTGTGGAACTTAATTGAACTAACTTTGGACTGTGACCTTATAAATGTGATAAGTAAGCCAACTGGACTCCAAGAAAAAACATTCTTCTTAATTTGACATGATTGCCGAAACTCAGCGATTACACTGGGCGCTGTGGTAGTGCTTTATTTAAAAATTAAGATACATAAGTTATTTTTTGCAGTGGGACCAATCCTGGCCGTTAGCACGCGCTGAACAAATAGGAAAAGTTTCAAAGACTACACTTCATTGACTTTCTAGCGGTTTAAATCCGTTTGAGTTACAACCGTTGCGTCACATATTCGTACCAACATGTATTTAGCGATAGTATTCGGATATTCCTAGGTTGCATCGCTTTTAACAGTGAAACGATTGACTGTGGGACTTAATTAAACTTATTTTGGACTTTGTCCTTATAAATGGGATAAATGAGCTAGTTTGACTAAAAGAAATAACATTCTTCATAATTTGACATGATTGCTGGAACTCAGCGATTACACTGGGCGCTGTGGTATCGCTTTGTTAAAAAATTAGGATAAATAAGTCATTTGTTACTGTGGGACTAATCCTTGCCGTTAGTTTGCGCTGAAGAAATAGAGACAGTTTCAAAAACTACATTTCATTGACTTCTTGGCGGTATTAATCCATTTGAATTACAACGGTTGCGTCACATATTCGTACCAACATGTATTAAGTGATATCTTTCCGATATTACTAAGTTATATCGCTTTTAACAGTGAAACGATTGACTGTGGAACTTAATTGAGCTAACTTGGGACTGTGACCTTATAAATGTGATAAATGAGCCAACTGGACTCCAAGAAATAACATTCTTCTAAATTTGACATGATTGCCGGAACTCAGCGATTACACTGGGCGCTGTGGTTGCGCTTCATTTAAAAATTTAAATAAATAAGTCATTCTTTATTGTGGGACCAATCCTAGCCGTTATCGCGCGCTGAAGAAATAGAGACAGTTTCAAAAACTACATTTCATTGACTTTCTAACGGTGTCAATCCGTTTGAGTTACAACGGTTGCGTCATATATTCGTACCAACATGTATTTAGTGATTTTTTTCCGATATTACTAAGTTGTATCGCTTTTAACAGTGAAACGATTGACTGTGGGACTTAATTGAACTGGTTCTGGACTGTGACCTGATAAATGTGATAAATGAGACAATTGGACTCCAAGAAATAACATTCTTCTTAATTTGACATAATTGCCGGAACTCAGCGATTACACTGGGCGCTGTGGTAGCGCTTCATTTAAAAATTCAGATAAATGAGTCATCATTTACTGTGGGACCAATCCTAGCCGATATTGCGCGCTGAAGAAATAGCGGTAGATTCAAAAACTACATTTCACTGACTTTCTAACGGTGTCAGTCCGTTTGAGTTACAACGGTTGGGTGACATATTCGTACCAACATGTATTTAGCGATATTTTTTTCATATTACTAGGTTGCATCGCTTTTAACAGTGAAACGATTGACTGTGGGACTTAATTGAACTGATTTTGGACTGTGACCTTATAAGTATTATAAGTTAGACAATTGAACTCCAAGAAATAACATTCTTTTTAATTTAACATGATTGTAGGAACTCAGTGACTACACTGGGCGCTGTGGTAGCGCTTTATTTAAAAATTAAGATAAATCAGTCATTTTTACTGTGGGACCAATCCTAGCCGTTAGCGCACGCTGAAGATATAGAGACAGTTTCAAAAACTCCATTTCATTGACTTTCTAACAGTGTCAATCCGTTTGAGTTACAACGGTAGCGTCACATATTCGTACCAACATGTATTTAGCGATAGTATTCGGATATTACTAGGTTGCATCGCTTTTAACAGTGAAACGTTTGACTGTGGGACTTAATTGAACTGACTTTGGACTTTGACCTTATAAATGTGATAAATGAGACAGTTTGACTACAAGAAGTAACATTCTTATTAATCTGACATAATTGCTGGAACTCAGCGATTACACTGGGCGCTGCGGTAGCGTTTTATTTAAAAATTAGGATAAATAAGTCTTTTTTTACTGTGGGACCAATCCTAGCAGTTATCGTGCGCTGAAGAAATAGAGACAGTTTCAAAAACTACATTTCATTGATTTCTTGGCGGTATCAATCCATTTGAATTACAAGGGTTGCGTCACATATTCGTACCAACATGTATTTAGTGATATCTTTCCGATATTACTAAGTTATATCGCTTTTAACAGTGAAACGATTGACTGTGGAACTTAATTGAACTAACTTTGGACTGTGACCTTATAAATGTGATAAGTGAGCCAACTGGACTCCAAGAAATAACATTCTTCTTAATTTGACATGATTGCGAAACTCAGCAATTACACTGGGCGCTGTGGTAGCGCTTTATTTAAAAATTAAGATAAATAAGTTATTTTTTGCAGTGGGACCAATCCTGGCCGTTAGCACGCGCTGAACAAATAGGAACAGTTTCAAAGACTACATTTCATTGACTTTCTAGCGGTTTAAATCAGTTTGAGTTACAACCGTTGCGTCACATATTCGTACCAACATGTATTTAGTGATAGTATTCGGATATTCCTAGGTTGCATCGCTTTTAACAGTGAAACGATTGACTGTGGGACTTAATTGAACTGATTGTGGACTTTGTCCTTATAAATGGGATAAATGAGCTAGTTTGACTAAAAGAAATAACATTCTTCATAATTTGACATGGTTGCTGGAACTCAGCGATTACACTGGGCGCTGTGGTAGCGCTTTATTAAAAAATTAAGATAAATAAGTCATTTTTTACTGTGGGACTAATCCTTGCCGTCAGTTCGCGCTGAAGAAATAGAGACAGTTTCAAAAACTACATTTCATTGACTTCTTGGCGGTATCAATCTCTTTGAATTACAACGGTTGCGTCACATATTCGTACCAACATGTATTTAGTGATATCTTTCCGATATTACTAAGTTATATCGCTTTTAACAGTGAAACGATTGACTGTGGAACTTAATTGAATTAACTTGGGACTGTGACATTATAAATGCGATAAGTGAGCCAACTGGACTCCAAGAAATAATATTCTTCTTAATTTGACATGATTGCCGAAACTCAGCGATTACACTGGGCGCTGTGGTAGCGCTTTATTTAAAAATTAAGATACATAAGTCATTTTTTGCAGTTGGACCAATCCTGGCCGTTAGCACGCGCTGAACAAATAGGAACAGTTTCAAAGACTACATTTCATTGACTTTCTAGCGGTTTAAATGCGTTTGAGTTACAACCGTTGCGTCACATATTCGTACCAACATGTATTTAGCGATAGTATTCGGATATTCCTAGGTTGCATCGCTTTTAACAGTGAAACGATTGACTGTGGAACTTATTTGAACTGATTTTGGACTTTGTCCTTTTAAATGGGATAAATGAGTTAGTTTGACTAAAAGAAATAACATTCTTCATAATTTGACATGAATGCTGGGACTCAGCGATTACACTAGGCGCTGTGGTAGCGCTTTAATAAAAAATTAAGATAAATAAGTCATTTTTTACTGTGGGACCAATCCTTGCCGTTAGTTCGCGCTGAAGAAATAGGGACAGCTTCAAAAACTACATTGCATTGACTTCTTGGCGGTATCAATCCATTTGAGTTACAACGGTTGCGTCACATATTCGTACCAACATGTATTTAGCGATAGTATTCGGATATTACTAGGTTGCATCGCTTTTAACAGTGAAACGTTTGACTGTGGGTTTTAATTGAACTGACTTTGGACTTTGACCTTATAAATGTGATAAATGAGACAGTTTGACTACAAGAAATAACATTCTTATTAATCTGACATAATTGCTGGAACTCAGCAATTACACTGGGCGCTGCGGTAGCGTTTTATTAAAAAATTAGGATAAATAAATCTTTTTTTACTGTGAGACCAATCCTAGCCGTTAGTTCGCGCTGAAGAAATAGAGACAGTTTCAAAAACTACATTTCATTGACTTCTTGGCGGAATCAATCCGGTTGAGTTACAACGGTTGCGTCACATATTCGTACCAACATGTATTTAGCGATAGTATTCGGATATTACTAGGTTGCATCGCTTTTAACAGTGAAACGTTAGACTGTGGGACTTAATTGAACTGACTTTGGACTTTGACCTTATAAATGTGATAAATGAGACAGTTTGACTACAGGAAATAACATTCTTATTAACCTGACATAATTGCTGGAACTCAGCGACTACACTGGGCGCTGTGGTAGCGTTTTATTTAAAAATTAAGATAAATAAGTCTTTTTTTACTGTGGGACCATTCCTAGCCGTTAGTTCGCGCTGAAGAAATAGAGACAGTTTCACAAACTACATTTCATTGACTTTCTAACGGTGTCAATCCGGTTGAGTTACAACGGTTGCGTCACATATTCGTACCAACATGTATTTAGCGATAGTATTCGGATATTGCTAGGTTGCATCGCTTTTAACAGTGAAACGTTTGACTGTGGGACTTAATTGAACTGATTTTGGACTTTGACCTTGTAAATGTGTTAAATGAGCCAGTTTGGCTACAAGAAATAACATTCTTCTTATTTTGACATGATTGCTGGAACTTAGCGATTACACTGGGCACTGTGGTAGCGCTTTATTAAAAAATTAAGATAAACAATTCATTTTTTACTGTGGGACCAATCCTAGCCGTTAGCTCGCGCTGAAGAAGTAGAGACAGTTTCAAAAACTACTTTTCATTGAATTTCTAACGGTGTCAATTCGTTTGAGTTACAACGGTTGCGTCACATATTCGTACCAACATGTATTTATTGATTTTTTTCCGATATTACTAAGTTGTATTGCTTTTAACAGTGAAACGATTGACTGTGGGAATTAATTGATCTGATTCTGGAATGTGACCTTATAAATGTGATAAATGAGCCATTGGTCACCAAGGAATAACATTCCTCTTAATTTGACATGATTGCTAGAATTCAACGATTACATTAGGCTCTGTGGTAGCGCTTTATTTAAAAATTTAGATAAATAAGACTTTTCTTACTGTGGGACCAATCCTGGCCGTTAGCACGCGCTGAATAAATAGGAACAGTTCCAAAGACTACATTACGTTGACTTTCTAGCGGCATAAATCCGTTTGAGTTACAACGGTTGCGTCACATATTCGTACAAACTTGTATTTAGCGATAGTGTTTGGATATTACTATGTTGCATCGTTTTAAACAGTGAAACGTTTGACTGTGGGACTAAATTTAACTGATTTTGGACTTTGACCTTATAAATGTGATAAATGAGGCAGTTTGACTACAAGAAGTATTATTCTTCTTAATTTGACATGATTCCTGGAACTCAGCGATTACACTGGGCGCTGTGGTAACGCTTTATTAAAAAATTAAGATAAATAAGTCATTTTTAACTGTGGGACCAATCCTAGCCGGTAGTTCGCGCTGAAGAAATAGAGACAGTTTCAAAAACTACCTTTCATTGACTTTCTAACGGTGTCAATTTGTTTGAGTTACAACGGCTGCGTCACATATTCGTAACAACATGTATTTAGTGATTTTCTTCCGATATTACTAAGTTGTATTGCTTTTAACAGTGAAACGATTGACTGTGGGAATTAATAGAACTGACTCTGGACTGTGACCTTATAAATGTGATAAATGAGCCAATTGGTGTCCAAAGAATAACATTCTTCTTAATTTGACATGATTGCTGGAATTAAGCGATTTCATTAGGCTCTGTGGTAGCGCCTTATTTTTAAATTTAGATAAATAAGTCTTTTCTTACTGTGGGACCAATCCTGGCCGTTAGTACGCGCTGAATATATAAGAACAGTTCCAAAGACTACATTTCATTAACTTTCTAGCGGTATAAGTCCGTTTGAGTTACAACGGTTCTGTGACATATTCGTACCAACATGTATTTAGCGATAGTATTCGGATTTTACTAGGTTGCATCGCTTTTAACAGTGAAACGCTTGACTGCGGGACTTAATTGAACTGATTTTGGACTTTGACCTTGTAAATGTGATAAATGAGCCAATTGGACTCCAAGGAATAACATTCTTCTTAAATCGACATGATTGTTGGAATTCAGCGAGTACACTAGGCTCTGTGATAGCGCTTTATTTAAAAATTTAGATAAATAAGTCTTTTTTTGCACGCGCTGAATAAATAGGAACAGGTTCACAGACTACATTTCATTGACTTTCTAGCGGTGTCAATTCGTTTGAGTTACAACGGTTGCGTCACATATTCGTACCAACATGTATTTATTGATTTTTTTCCGATATTACTAAGTTGTATTGCTTTTAACAGTGAAACGATTGACTGTGGGAATTAATTGATCTGATTCTGGAATGTGACCTTATAAATGTGATAAATGAGCCATTGGTCACCAAGGAATAACATTCCTCTTAATTTGACATGATTGCTAGAATTCAACGTTTACATTAGGCTCTGTGGTAGCGCTTTATTTAAAAATTTAGATAAATAAGACTTTTCTTACTGTGGGACCAATCCTGGCCGTTAGCACGCGCTGAATAAATAGGAACAGTTCCAAAGACTACATTACGTTGACTTTCTAGCGGCATAAATCCGTTTGAGTTACAACGGTTGCGTCACATATTCGTACAAACTTGTATTTAGCGATAGTGTTTGGATATTACTAGGTTGCATCGCTTTTAACAGTAAAACGCTTGACTGCGGGACTTAATTGAACTGATTTTGGCCTTTGACCTTATAAATGTGATAAATGAGCCAGTTTGACTACAAGAAATAACATTCTTCTTATTTGAAATGATTGCTGGAACTCAGCGATTACACTGGGCGCTGTCGTAGCGCTTTATTAAAAAAATAGGATAAATTAGTCATTTTTTACTGTGGGACCAATCCTAGCCGTTAGCTCGCGCTGAAGAAGTAGAGACAGTTTCAAAAACTACCTTTCATTGACTTTCTAACAGTGTCAATTCGTTTGATTTACAACGGTTGTGTCACATATTCGTACCAACATGTATTTAGTGATTTTCTTCCAATATTACTAAGTTGTATTGCTTTTAACAGGGAAACGATTGACTGTGGGAATTAATAGAACTGATTCTGGACTGTGACCTTATAAATGTGATAAATTAGCCAATTGGTGTCCAAAGAATAACATTCTTCTTAATTTGACATGATTGCTGGAATTAAGCGATTACATTAGGCTCTGTGGTAGCGCTTTATTTAAAAATTTAGATAAATAAGTCTTTTCTTACTGTGGGACCAATCCTGGCCGTTAGTACGCGCTGAATAAATAAGAACAGTTCCAAAGACTACATTTCATTAACTTTCTAGCGGTATAAGTCCGTTTGAGTTACAACGGTTCTGTGACATATTCGTACCAACATGTATTTAGCGATAGTATTCGGATTTTACTAGGTTGCATCGCTTTTAACAGTGAAACGCTTGACTGCGGGACTTAATTGAACTGATTTTGGACTTTGACCTTGTAAATGTGATGAATGAGCCAGTTTGACTACAAGAAATAACATTCTTTTTAATTTGACATGATTGCTGGAACTTAGCGATTACACTGGGCACTGTGGTAGCGCTTTATTAAAAAATTAAGATAAACAAGTCATTTTTTACTGTGAGACCAATCCTAGCCGTTAGCTCGCGCTGAAGAAATAGAGACAGTTTCAAAAACTACATTTCATTTACTTTCTAACGGTGTCAATCCATTTGAGTTACAACGGTTGCGCCACATATTCGTACCAACATGTATTTAGTGATTTTCTTCTGATATTACTAAGTTGTATTGCTTTTAACAGTGAAACGATTGACTGTGGGAATTAATAGAACTGATTCTAGACTGTGACCTATAAATTTGATAAATGAGCCAATTGGTCTCCAAGGAATAACATTCTTCTTAATTTGACATGATTGCTGGAATTCAGGGATTACATTAGCCTCGGTGGTAGCGCTTTGCTTAAAAATTTACATAAATAAGTCTTTCCTTACTGTGGGACAATTCCTGGCCGTTAGCACGCGCTGAATAAATAGGAACAGTTCCATAGACTACATTTCATTGACTTTCTAGCGGTATAAATCCGTTTGAGTTACAACGGTTGCATCACATATTCGTACAAACATGTAGTTAGCGATAGTATTTGGATATTACTACGTTGCATCGCTTTTAAGAGTGAAACGATTGACTGTGGGACTTAATTGAACTGATTCTGGACTGTTACCTTATAAATGTGATAAATGAGCCAATTGGACTCCAAGGAATAACATTCTTCTTAAATCGACATGATTGTTGGAATTCAGCGAGTACACTAGGCTCTGTGATAGCGCTTTATTTAAAAATTTAGATAAATAAGTCTTTTTTTGCTGTGGGACCAATCCTGGCCGTTAGCACGCGCTGAATAAATAGGAACAGGTTCACAGACTACATTTCATTGACTTTCTAGCGGTGTCAATTCGTTTGAGTTACAACGGTTGCGTCACATATTCGTACCAACATGTATTTATTGATTTTTTTCCGATATTACTAAGTTGTATTGCTTTTAACAGTGAAACGATTGACTGTGGGAATTAATTGATCTGATTCTGGAATGTGACCTTATAAATGTGATAAATGAGCCATTGGTCACCAAGGAATAACATTCCTCTTAATTTGACATGATTGCTAGAATTCAACGTTTACATTAGGCTCTGTGGTAGCGCTTTATTTAAAAATTTAGATAAATAAGACTTTTCTTACTGTGGGACCAATCCTGGCCGTTAGTACGCGCTGAATAAATAAGAACAGTTCCAAAGACTACATTTCATTGACTTTCTAGCGGTATAAATCCGTTTGAGTTACAACGGTTGCATCACATATTCGTACAAACATGTAGTTAGCGATAGTATTTGGATATTACTATGTTGCATCGTTTTAAACAGTAAAACGTTTGACAGTGGGACTTAATTTAACTGATTTTGGACTTTGACCTTATAAATGTGATAAATGAGGCAGTTTGACTACAAGAAGTATTATTCTTCTTAATTTGACATGATTCCTGGAACTCAGCGATTACACTAGCCGCTGTGGTAACGCTTTATTAAAAAATTAAGATAAATAAGTCATTTTTAACTGTGGGACCAATCCTAGCCGGTAGTTCGCGCTGAAGAAATAGAGACAGTTTCAAAAACTACCTTTCATTGACTTTCTAACGGTGTCAATTCGTTTGAGTTACAACGGCTGCGTCACATATTCGTAACAACATGTATTTAGTGATTTTCTTCCGATATTACTAAGTTGTATTGCTTTTAACAGTGAAACGATTGACTGTGGGAATTAATAGAACTGACTCTGGACTGTGACCTTATAAATGTGATAAATGAGCCAATTGGTGTCCAAAGAATAACATTCTTCTTAATTTGACATGATTGCTGGAATTAAGCGATTTCATTAGGCTCTGTGGTAGCGCCTTATTTATAAATTTAGATAAATAAGTCTTTTCTTACTGTGGGACCAATCCTGGCCGTTAGTACGCGCTGAATAAATAAGAACAGTTCCAAAGACTACATTTCATTAACTTTCTAGCGGTATAAGTCCGTTTGAGTTACAACGGTTCTGTGACATATTCGTACCAACATGTATTTAGCGATAGTATTCGGATTTTACTAGGTTGCATCGCTTTTAACAGTGAAACGCTTGACTGCGGGACTTAATTGAACTGATTTTGGACTTTGACCTTGTAAATGTGATGAATGAGCCAGTTTGACTACAAGAAATAACATTCTTCTTAATTTGACATGATTGCTGGAACTTAGCGATTACACTGGGCACTGTGGTAGCGCTTTATTAAAAAATTAAGATAAACAAGTCATTTTTTACTGTGAGACCAATCCTAGCCGTTAGCTCGCGCTGAAGAAATAGAGACAGTTTCAAAAACTACATTTCATTTACTTTCTAACGGTGTCAATCCATTTGAGTTACAACGGTTGCGCCACATATTCGTACCAACATGTATTTAGTGATTTTCTTCTGATATTACTAAGTTGTATTGCTTTTAACAGTGAAACGATTGACTGTGGGAATTAATAGAACTGATTCTAGACTGTGACCTATAAATGTGATAAATGAGCCAATTGGTCTCGAAGGAATAACATTCTTCTTAATTTGACATGATTGCTGGAATTCAGGGATTACATTAGCCTCGGTGGTAGCGCTTTGCTTAAAAATTTAGATAAATAAGTCTTTCCTTACTGTGGGACAATTCCTGGCCGTTAGCACGCGCTGAATAAATAGGAACAGTTCCAAAGACTACATTTCATTGACTTTCTAGCGGTATAAATCCGTTTGAGTTACAACGGTTGCATCACATATTCGTACAAACATGTATTTAGCGATAGTATTTGGATATTACTACGTTGCATCGCTTTTAAGAGTGAAACGATTGACTGTGGGACTTAATTGAACTGATTCTGGACTGTTACCTTATAAATGTGATAAATGAGCCAATTGGACTCCAAGGAATAACATTCTTCTTAAATCGACATGATTGTTGGAATTCAGCGAGTACACTAGGCTCCGTGATAGCGCTTTATTTAAAAATTTAGATAAATAAGTCTTTTTTTGCTGTGGGACCAATCCTGGCCGTTAGCACGCGCTGAATAAATAGGAACAGGTTCACAGACTACATTTCATTGACTTTCTAGCGGTATAAATATGTTTGAGTTACAACGGTTGCGTCACATATTCATACCAACATGTATTTGGCGATAGTATTCGGATATTACTAGGTTGAATCGCCTTTAACAGTGAAACGCTTGACTGTGGGACTTAATTGAACTGATTTTGGCCTTTGACCTTATAAATGTGATAAATGAGCCAGTTTGACTACAAGAAATAACATTCTTCTTATTTGAAATGATTGCTGGAACTCAGCGATTACACTGGGCGCTGCCGTAGCGCTTTATTAAAAAAATAAGATAAATTAGTCATTTTTTACTGTGGGACCAATCCTAGCCGTTAGCTCGCGCTGAAGAAGTAGAGACAGTTTCAAAAACTACCTTTCATAGACTTTCTAACAGTGTCAATTCGTTTGATTTACAACGGTTGTGTCACATATTCGTACCAACATGTATTTAGTGATTTTCTTCCAATATTACTAAGTTGTATTGCTTTTAACAGGGAAACGATTGACTGTGGGAATTAATAGAACTGATTCTGGACTGTGACCTTATAAATGTGATAAATGAGCCAATTGGTGTCCAAAGAATAACATTCTTCTTAATTTGACATGATTGCTGGAATTAAGCGATTACATTAGGCTCTGTGGTAGCGCTTTATTTAAAAATTTAGATAAATAAGTCTTTTCTTAATGTGGGTCCAATCCTGGCCGTTAGCGCGCGCTGAAGAAATAGAGACAGTTTTAAATACTACATTTCACTGACTTTCTAACGGTGTCAGTCCGTTTAAGTTACAACGGTTGGGTCACATATTCGTACCAACATGTATTTAGCGATATTTTTCTGATATTACTAGGTTGCATCGCTTTTAACAGTGAAACGATGGACTGTGGGACTTAATTGAACTAACTTTGGACTGTGACCTGATAATTGTAATAAATGAGACAATTGGTCTCCAAGAAGTAACATTCTTCTTAATTTGACATGATTGCTGGACTCAGCCAATACACTGGGCGCTGTGGTATCCCTTCATTTAAATATTTAGATAAATATGTCTTTTCTTACTGTGGGACCAATCCTGGCCGTTACCACGCCCTGAATAAATGGGAACAGTTCCAAAGACTACTTTTCATTGACTTTCTATCGGTATAAGTCCGTTTGAGTTACAACGGTTCTGTCACATATTCTTACCAACATGTATTTAGCGATAGTATGCGGATTTTACTAGGTTGCATCGCTTTTAACAGTGAAACGCTTGACTGTGGGACTTAACTGAACTGATTTTAAACTGTGACCTTGTAAATGTGAAAGTGAGACAATTGGACTTCAAGAAATAACATTCTTCTTAATTTGACATGATTGCCGAAACTCAGCGATTACACTGAGCGCTGTGGTAGCGATTCATTTAAATATTAAGATAAAAAATTCAGTTCTTACTGTGGTACCAATCCTAGCCGTTAGCGCGCGCTGAAGAAATAGAGACAGTTTCAAATACTACATTTCATTGACTTTCTAACAGGTTCAATCCGTTTGAGTTACAACGGTTGCGTCACATATTCGTACCAACATGTATTCAGCGATACTTTTCTCATATTACTAGGTTGCATCGCTTTTAACAGTGAAACGATTGACTGCGGGACTTAATTGAACTGATTTTGGACTGTGACCTTATAAATGTTACAAGTGAGACAATTGATCTCCAAGGAATAACATTCTTCTTAATTTGACATGATTGCCGGACTCAGCCATTACACTGGGCGCTGTGGTAGCGCTTCATTTAAAAATTTAGATAAATAAGTCATTCTTTACTGTGGGACCAATCCTAGGCGTTATCGCGTGCTGAAGAAGTAGAGACAGTTTCAAAAACTACCTTTCATTGACTTTCTAACGGTGTCAATCCGTTTGATTTACAACGGTTGCGTCACATATTCGTACCAACATGTATTTAGTGATTTTCTTCCAATATTACTAAGTTGTATTGCTTTTAACAGGGAAACGATTGACTGTGGGAATTAATAGAACTGATTCTGGACTGTGACCTTGTAAATGTGATAAATGAGCCAATTGGTGTCCAAAGAATAACATTCTTCTTAATTTGACATGATTGCTGGAATTAAGCGATTACATTAGGCTCTGTGGTAGCGCTTTATTTAAAAATTTAGATAAATAAGTCTTTTCTTACTGTGGGTCCAATCCTGGCCGTTAGCGCGCGCTGAAGAAATAGAGACAGTTTTAAATACTACATTTCACTGACTTTCTAACGGCGTCAGTCCGTTTAAGTTACAACGGTTGGGTCACATATTCGTACCAACATGTATTTAGCGATATTTTTCTGATATTACTAGGTTGCATCGCTTTTAACAGTGAAACGCTTGACTGTGGGACTTAACTGAACTGATTTTAAACTGTGACCTTGTAAATGGGAAAGTGAGACAATTGGACTTCAAGAAATAACATTCTTCTTAATTTGACATGATTGCCGAAACTCAGCGATTACACTGAGCGCTGTGGTAGCGATTCATTTAAATATTAAGATAAAAAATTCAGTTCTTACTGTGGTACCAATCCTAGCCGTTAGCGCGCGCTGAAGAAATAGAGACAGTTTCAAATACTACATTTCATTGACTTTTTAACAGGGTCAATCCGTTTGAGTTACAACGGTTGCGTCACATATTCGTACCAACATGTATTTAGTGATTTTCTTCCGATATTATTAAGTTGCATCGCTTTTAACAGTGAAACGATTGACTGTGGGACTTAATTGAACTAACTTTGGACTGTGACCTGATAATTGTAATAAATGAGACAATTAGTCGCCAAGAAATAACATTCTTCTTAATTTGACATGATTGCTGGACTCAGCCATTACACTGGGCGCTGTGGTATCCCTTCATTTAAAAATTTAGATAAATAAGTCATTTTTACTGTGGGACCAATCCTAGCCGTTAGCGCGCGCTGAAAATATAGAGACAGTTTCAAAAACTCCATTTCATTGACTTTCTAACGGTGTCAATCCGTTTGAGTTACAATGGTTGCGTCAAATATTCTTACCAAGATGTATTTAGTGATTTTCTTCCGATATTACTAAGTTGTATCGCTTTTAACAGTGAAGCGATTGACTGTGGGAATTAATTGAACTAAATTTGGACTGTGACCTGATAAATGTGATAAGTGAGGCAATTGGACTCCAAGGAATAACATTCTTCTTAATTTGACATGATTGCTGGAATTCAGCGATTACATCAGGCTCTGTGGTAGCGCTTTATTTAAAAATTTAGATAAATAAGTCTTTTTTTACTGTGGGACTAATCCTGTCCGTTAGCACGCGCTGAATAAATAGGAACAGTTTCAAAGACTACATTTCATTGACTTTCTGGCGGTATCAATCTGTTTGAGTTACAACGGTTGCGTCACATATTCGTACCAACATGTATTTAGCGATACTTTTCTCATATTACTAGGTTGCATCGCTTTTAACAGTGAAACGATTGACTGCGGGACTTAATTGAACTGATTTTGGACTGTGACCTTATAAATGTTACAAGTGAGACAATTGATCTCCAAGGAATAACATTCTTCTTAATTTGACATGATTGCCGGACTCAGCCATTACACTGGGCGCTGTGGTAGCGCTTCATTTAAAAATTTAGATAAATAAGTCATTCTTTACTGTGGGACCAATCCTAGGCGTTATCGCGTGCTGAAGAAGTAGCGACAGTTTCAAAAACTACATCTCACTGACTTTCTAACGGTGTCAGTTCGTTTGAGTTACAACGGTTGCGTCACATATTCATACCAACATGTATTTAGCAATATTTTTCCGCTATTACTAGGTTGCATCGCTTTTAACAGTGAAACGATTGACTGTGGGACTTAACTGAACTGATTTTAGACTGTGACTTTGTAAATGTGAAAGTGACACAATTGGACTTCAAGAAATAACATTCTTCTTAATTTGATATGATTGCCGAAACTCAGCGATTACACTGGGCGCTGTGGTAGCGATTCATTTAAGTATTAAGATAAAAAATTCAGTTCTTACTGTGGTACCAATCCTAGCCGTTAGCGCGCGCTGAAGAAATAGAGACAGTTTTAAATACTACATTTCACTGACTTTCTAACGGTGTCAGTCCGTTTAAGTTACAACGGTTGGGTCACATATTCGTACCAACATGTATTTAGCGATATTTTTCCGCTATTACTAGGTTGCATCGCTTTTAACAGTGAAACGATTGACTGTGGGACTTAACTGAACTGATTTTAGACTGTGACTTTGTAAATGTGAAAGTGACACAATTGGACTTCAAGAAATAACATTCTTCTTAATTTGATATGATTGCCGAAACTCAGCGATTACACTGGGCGCTGTGGTAGCGATTCATTTAAATATTAAGATAAAAAATTCAGTTCTTACTGTGGTACCAATCCTAGCCGTTAGCGCGCGCTGAAGAAATAGAGACAGTTTTAAATACTACATTTCACTGACTTTCTAACGGTGTCAGTCCGTTTAAGTTACAACGGTTGGGTCAGATATTCGTACCAACATGTATTTAGCGATGTTTTTCTGATATTTCTAGGTTGCATCGCTTTTAACAGTGAAACGATGGACTGTGGGACTTAATTGAACTAACTTTGGACTGTGACCTGATAATTGTAATAAATGAGACAATTGGTCTCCAAGAAATAACATTCTTCTTAATTTGACATGATTGTGGGAATTCAGCGATTACATTAGGCTCTGTGGTAGCGCTTTATTTAAAAATTTAGATAAATAAGTCTTTTTTTACTGTTGGACCAATCCTGTCCGTTAGCACGCGCTGAATAAATAGGAACAGTTTCAAAGACGACATTTCATTGACTTTCAGGCGGTATCAATCTGTTTGAGTTACAACGGTTGCGTCACATATTCGTACCAACATGTATTTAGCGATACTTTTCTCATATTACTAGGTTGCATCGCTTTTAACAGTGAAACGATTGACTCCGGGACTTAATTGAACTGATTTTGGACTGTGACCTTATAAATGTTACAAGTGTGACAATTGGTCTCCAAGGAGTAATATTCTTCTTAGTTTGACATGATTGCTGGATTTCAGCGATTACATTAGGCCCTGTGGCAGCGCTTTAATTAAAAATTTAGATAAGTAAGAGTTTTCTTACTGTGGGACCAATCCTGGCCATTAGCACGCGCTGAATAAATAGGATCAGTTCCAAAGACTACATTTCATTGACTTTCTAGCGGCATAAATCCGTTTGAGTTACAACGGTTGCGTCACATATTCTTACCAACATGTACCCAGCGATAGTATTCGGATATTACTAGGTTGCATCGCTTTTAACAGTGAAACGATTGACTGTGGAATTTAATTAAACTGATTCTGGACTGTGACCTTATAAAAGTGATAAATGAGACAATTGGCTGCAAGGAATAACATTCTTCTTAATTTGACATGATTGCTGGAATTCAGCGAGTACACTAGGCCCTGTGGTAGGGCTTTATTTAAAAATTTAGATAAATGAGTCATCATTTACTGTGGGACCAACCCTAGCCGTTATCGCCCGCTGAAGAAATAGCGACAGATTCAAAAACTACATTTCACTGACTTTCTAACGGTGTAAGTCCGTTTGAGTTACAACGGTTGGGTGACATATTCGTACCAACATGTATTTAGCGATACTTTTTTCATATTACTAGGTTGCATCGCTTTTAACAGTGAAACGATTAACTCTGGGACTTAATTGAACCGATTTTGGACTGTGACCTTATAAATGTTACAAGTGAGACAATTGGACTCCAAGAAATAACATTCTTCTTATTTTGACATGATTTTGGGAACTCAGCGACTACACTGGACCCTGTGGTAGCGCTTCATTTAAAAATTTAGATAAATAAGTCATTTTTACTGTGGGACCAATCCTAGCCGTTCGTTCGCGCTGAAGAAATACAGACAGTTTCAAAAACTCCATTTCATTGACTTTCTAACGGTGTCAATCCGTTTGAGTTACAACGGTTGCATCACATATTCGTACAAACATGTATTTAGTGAATTTCTTTCGATATTATTAAGTTGCATCGCTTTTAACAGTGAAACGATTGACTGTGGGAATTAATTGAACTATCTTTGGACTGTGACCTGATAAATGTGATAAATGAGACAATTGGACTCCAAGAAATAACGTTCTTTTTAACTTGACGTGATTACCGGAACTTAGCGATTACATTGGGCGCTGTATTAGCGCTTCATTTAAAAATTTAGATAAATAAGTCATCTTTACTGTGGGACCAACCCTGGCCGTTATTGCGCGCGCAAGAAATAGCGACAGTTTCAAAAACTAAATTTCATTGACTTTCTAACGCTATCAATCCGCTTCAGTTACAACGGTTGCGTCATATATTCGTACCAACATGTATTTAGCGATACTTTTCTCATATTACTAGGTTGCATCGCTTTTAACAGTGAAACGATTGACTCTGGGACTTAATTGAACTGATTTTGGACTGTGACCTTATAAATGTTACAAGTGAGACAAATGGACTCCAAGAAATAACATTCTTCTTATTTTGACATGATTTTGGGAACTCAGCGACTACACTGGACCCTGTGGTAGCGCTTCATTTAAAAATTTAGATAAGTAAGTCATTTTTACTGTGGGACCAATCCTAGCCGTTAGCGCGCGCTGAAAATATAGAGACAGTTTCAAAAACTCCATTTCATTGACTTTCTAACGGTGTCAATCCGTTTGAGTTACAACGGTTGCATCACATATTCGTACCAACATGTATTTAGTGATTTTCTTCCGATATTACTAAGTTGTATCGCTTTTAACAGTGAAGCGATTGACTGTGGGAATTAATTGAACTAACTTTGGACTGTGACCTGATAAATGTGATAAATGAGACAATTGGACTCCAAGGAATAACATTCTTCTTAATTTGACATGATTTCTGGAATTCAGCGATTACATTATGCTCTGCGGTAGCGCCTTATTTAAAAATTTAGATAAATAAGTTCTTTTTTACTGTGGGACCAATCCTGTCCGTTAGCACGCGCTGAATAAATAGGAACAGTTTCAAAGACTACATTACATTGACTTTCTGGCGGTATCAATCCGTTTGAGTTACAACGGTTGCGTCACATATTCTTACCAACATGTATTTAGCGATACTTTTCTCATATTACTAGGTTGAATCGCTTTTAACAGTGAAACGATTGACTCTGGGACTTAATTGAACTGATTTTGGACTGTGACCTTATAAATGTTACAAGTGAGACAATTGGACTCCAAGAAATAACATTCTTCTTATTTTGACATGATTTTGGGAACTCAGCGACTACACTGGACCCTGTGGTAGCGCTTCATTTAAAAATTTAGATAAATAAGTCATTTTTACTGTGGGACCAATCCTAGCCGCTAGCGCGCGCTGAAAATATAGAGACAGTTTCAAAAACTCCATTTCATTGACTTTCTAACGGTGTCAATCCGTTTGAGTTACAACGGTTGCGTCACATATTCGTACCAACATGTATTTAGTGATTTTCGTCCGATATTATTAAGTTGCATCGCTTTTAACAGTGAAACGATTGACTGTGGGACTTAATTGAACTATCTTTAGACTGTGACCTGATAAATGTGATAAATGAGACAATTGGACTCCAAGAAATAACATTCTTTTTAACTTGACGTGATTACCGGAACTTAGCGATTACATTGGGCGCTGTATTAGCGCTTCATTTAAAAATTTTGATAAATAAGTCATCTTTACTGTGGGACCAATCCTGGCCGTTATTGCGCGCGGAAGAAATAGCGACAGTTTCAAATACTAAATTTCATTGACTTTCTAACGGTGTCAATCCGTTTGAGTTACAACGGTTGCATCACATATTCGTACCAACATGTATTTAGTGATTTTCTTCCGATATTACTAAGTTGTATCGCTTTTAACAGTGAAGCGATTGACTGTGGGAATTAATTGAACTAACTTTGAACTGTGACCTGATAAATGTGATAAATGAGACAATTGGACTCCAAGGAATAACATTCTTCTTAATTTGACATGATTTCTGGAATTCAGCGATTACATTAGGCTCTGTGGTAGCGCCTTATTTAAAAATTTAGATAAATAAGCCTTTTTTTACTGTGGGACCAATCCTGTCCGTTAGCACGCGCTGAATAAATAGGAACAGTTTCAAAGACTACATTTCATTGACTTTCTGGCGGTATGAATCAGTTTGAGTTACAACGGTTGCGTCACATATTCGTACCAACATGTACTTCGCGATACTTTTGTCATATTACTAGGTTGCATCGCTTTTAACAGTGAAACGATTGACTCCGGGACTTAAATGAACTGATTTTGGACTGTGACCTTATAAATGTGATAAATAAGCCAATTGGCTCCAAGGAATAACATTCTTCTTAATTCGACATGATTGCTGGAATTCAGCAAGTACACTAGGCCCTGTGGTAGGGCTTTATTTAAAAATTTAGAAAAATAAATCATTTTTTACTGTGGGACCAATCCTAGCCGTTAGTTCGCGCTGAAAATATAGAGACAGTTTCAAAAACTCCATTTCATTGACTTTCTAACGGTGTCAATCCGTTTGAGTTACAACGGTTGCGTCACATATTCGTACCAACATGTATTTAGTGATTTTCTTCCGATATTATTAAGTTGCATCGCTTTTAACAGTGAAACGATTGACTGTGGGACTTAATTGAACTATCTTTGGACTGTGACCTGATAAATGTGATAAATGAGACGATTGGACTCCAAGAAATAACATTCTTTTTAACTTGACGTGATTACCAGAACTTAGCTATTACATTGGGCGCTGTATTAGCGCTTCATTTAAAAATTTAGATAAATAAGTCATTTTTACTGTGGGACCAATCCTAGCCGTTAGCGCGCGCTGAAAATATAGAGACAGTTTCAAAAACTCCATTTCATTGACTTTCTAACGGCATAAATCCGTTTCAGTTACAACGGTTGCGACACATATTCTTACCAACATGTACTCAGCGATAGTATTCGGATATTACTAGGTTGCATCGCTTTTAACAGTGAAACGATTGACTGTGGAATTTAATTGAACTGATTCTGGACTGTGACCTTATAAATGTGATAAATGAGCCAATTGGCTGCAAGGAATAACATTCTTCTTAATTTGACATGATTGCTGGAATTCAGCGAGTACACTAGGCCCTGTGGTAGGGCTTTATTTAAAAATTTAGATAAATAAATCATTTTTTACTGTGGGACCAATCCTAGCCGTTAGTTCGCGCTGAAGAAATACAGGCAGTTTCAAAAACTACATTTCATTGACTTTCTCACGGGGTCAATCTGTTTGAGTTACAACGGTTGCGTCACATATTCGTACCAACATGTATTTAGTGATTTCCTTCCGATATTATTAAGTTGCATCGCTTTTAACAGTGAAACGATTGACTCGGGGACTTAAATGAACTGATTTTGGACTGTGACCTTATAAATGTTACAAGTGTGACAATTGGTCTCAAAGGAGTATTATTCTTCTTAGTTTGACATGATTGCTGGATTTCAGCGATTACATTAGGCCCTTTGGCAGCGCTTTAATTAAAAATTTAGATAAATAAGAGTTATCTTACTGTGGGACCAATCCTGGCCATTAGCACGCGCTGAATAAATAGGATCAGTTCCAAAGACTACATTTCATTGACTTTCTAGCGGCATAAATCCGTTTGAGTTACAACGGTTGCGTCACATATTCTTACCAACATGTACCCAGCGATAGTATTCGGATATTACTAGGTTGCATCGCTTTTAACAGTGAAACGATTGACTGTGGAATTTAATTGAACTGATTCTGGACTGTGACCTTATAAAAGTGATAAATGAGACAATTGGCTGCAAGGAATAACATTCTTCTTAATTTGACATGATTGCTGGAATTCAGCGAGTACACTAGGCCCTGTGGTAGGGCTTTATTTAAAAATTTAGATAAATGAGTCATCATTTACTGTGGGACCAACCCTAGCCGTTATCGCCCGCTGAAGAAATAGCGACAGATTCAAAAACTACATTTCACTGACTTTCTAACGGTGTAAGTCCGTTTGAGTTACAACGGTTGGGTGACATATTCGTACCAACATGTATTTAGCGATACTTTTTTCATATTACTAGGTTGCATCGCTTTTAACAGTGAAACGATTAACTCTGGGACTTAATTGAACTGATTTTGGACTGTGATCTTATAAATGTTACAAGTGAGACAATTGGACTCCAAGAAATAACATTCTTCTTATTTTGACATGATTTTGGGAACTCAGCGACTACACTGGACCCTGTGGTAGCGCTTCATTTAAAAATTTAGATAAATAAGTCATTTTTACTGTGGGACCAATCCTAGCCGTTCGTTTGCGCTGAAGAAATACAGACAGTTTCAAAAACTCCATTTCATTGACTTTCTAACGGTGTCAATCCGTTTGAGTTACAACGGTTGCGTCACATATTCGTACCAACATGTATTTAGTGAATTTCTTTCGATATTATTAAGTTGCATCGCTTTTAACAGTAAAACGATTGACTGTGGGAATTAATTGAACTATCTTTGGACTGTGACCTGATAAATGTGATAAATGAGACAATTGGACTCCAAGAAATAACGTTCTTTTTAACTTGACGTGATTACCGGAACTTAGCGATTACATTGGGCGCTGTATTAGCGCTTCATTTAAAAAGTTAGATAAATAAGTCATCTTTACTATGGGACCAATCCTGGCCGTTATTGCGCGCAATAAATAGCGACAGTTTCAAAAACTAAATTTCATTGACTTTCTAACGCTATCAATCCGCTTCAGTTACAACGGTTGCGTCATATATTCGTACCAACATGTATTTAGCGATACTTTTCTCATATTACTAGGTTGCATCGCTTTTAACAGTGAAACGATTGACTCTGGGACTTAATTGAACTGCTTTTGGACTGTGACCTTATAAATGTTACAAGTGAGACAATTGGACTCCAAGAAATAACATTCTTCTTATTTTGACATGATTTTGGGAACTCAGCGACTACACTGGACCCTGTGGTAGCGCTTCATTTAAAAATTTAGATAAATAAGTCATTTTTACTGTGGGACCAATCCTAGCCATTAGCGCGCGCTGAAAATATAGAGACCGTTTCAAAAACTCCATTTCATTGACTTTCTAACGGTGTCAATCCGTTTGAGTTACAACGGTTGCATCACATATTCGTACCAACATGTATTTGGTGATTTTCTTCCGATATTACTAAGTTGTATCGCTTTTAACAGTGAAGCGATTGACTGTGGGAATTAATTGAACTAACTTTGGACTGTGACCTGATAAATGTGATAAATGAGACAATTGGACTCCAAGGAATAACATTCTTCTTAATTTGACATGATTTCTGGAATTCAGCGATTACATTATGCTCTGCGGTAGCGCCTTATTTAAAAATTTAGATAAATAAGTTTTTTTTTACTGTGGGACCAATCCTGTCCGTTAGCACGCGCTGAATAAATAGGAAGAGTTTCAAAGACTACATTACATTGACTTTCTGGCGGTATCAATCCGTTTGAGTTACAACGGTTGCGTCACATATTCTTACCAACATGTATTTAGCGATACTTTTCTCATATTACTAGGTTGAATCGCTTTTAACAGTGAAACGATTGACTCTGGGACTTAATTGAACTGATTTTGGACTGTGACCTTATAAATGTTACAAGTGAGACAATTGGACTCCAAGAAATAACATTCTTCTTATTTTGACATGATTTTGGGAACTCAGCGACTACACTGGACCCTGTGGTAGCGCTTCATTTAAAAATTTAGATAAATAAGTCATTTTTACTGTGGGACCAATCCTAGCCGCTAGCGCGCGCTGAAAATATAGAGACAGTTTCAAAAACTCCATTTCATTGACTTTCTAACGGTGTCAATCCGTTTGAGTTACAACGGTTGCGTCACATATTCGTACCAACATGTATTTAGTGATTTTCGTCCGATATTATTAAGTTGCATCGCTTTTAACAGTGAAACGATTGACTGTGGGACTTAATTGAACTATCTTTGGACTGTGACCTGATAAATGTGATAAATGAGACAATTGGACTCCAAGAAATAACATTCTTTTTAACTTGACGTGATTACCGGAACTTAGCGATTACATTGGGCGCTGTATTAGCGCTTCATTTAAAAATTTTGATAAATAAGTCATCTTTACTGTGGGACCAATCCTGGCCGTTATTGCGCGCGGAAGAAATAGCGACAGTTTCAAATACTAAATTTCATTGACTTTCTAACGCTATCAATCCGCTTCAGTTACAACGGTTGCGTCATATGTTTGTACCAACATGTATTTAGCGATACTTTTCTCATATTACTAGGTTGCATCGCTTTTAACAGTGAAACG
The DNA here is from genome assembly GCF_029227915.1 of Hydractinia symbiolongicarpus. Taxonomy (NCBI): domain Eukaryota; kingdom Metazoa; phylum Cnidaria; class Hydrozoa; order Anthoathecata; family Hydractiniidae; genus Hydractinia; species Hydractinia symbiolongicarpus. The sequence continues at coordinate 29,506,473 of NC_079884.1, forward strand.
ATTGACTCTGGGACTTAATTGAACTGCTTTTGGACTGTGACCTTATAAATGTTACAAGTGAGACAATTGGACTCCAAGAAATAACATTCTTCTTATTTTGACATGATTTTGGGAACTCAGCGACTACACTGGACCCTGTGGTAGCGCTTCATTTAAAAATTTAGATAAATAAGTCATTTTTACTGTGGGACCAATTCTAGCCGTTAGCGCACGCTAAAAATATAGAAACAGTTTCAAAAACTCCATTTCATTGACTTTCTAACGGTGTCAATCCGTTTGAGTTACAACGGTTGCATCACATATTCGTACCAACATGTATTTAGTGATTTTCTTCCGATATTATTAAGTTGTATCGCTTTTAACAGTGAAGCGATTGACTGTGGGAATTAATTGAAGTAACTTTGGACTGTGACCTTATAAATGTGATAAATGCGCCAATTGGACTCCAAGAAATAACATTCTTCTTATTTTGACATGATTTTGGGAACTCAACGACTACACTGGACCCTGTAGTAGCGCTTCATTTAAAAATTTAGATAAATAAGTCATTTTTACTGTGGGACCAATTCTAGCCGTTAGCGCGCGCTGAAAATATAGAGACAGTTTCAAAAACTGCATTTCATTGACTTTCTAACGGTGTCAATCCGTTTGAGTTACAACGGTTGCATCACATATTCGTACCAACATGTATTTAGTGATTTTCTTCCGATATTACTAAGTTGTATCGCTTTTAACAGTGAAGCGATTGACTGTGGGAATTAATTGAACTAACTTTGAACTGTGACCTGATAAATGTGATAAATGAGACAATTGGACTCCAAGGAATAACATTCTTCTTAATTTGACATGATTTCTGGAATTCAGCGATTACATTAGGCTCTGTGGTAGCGCCTTATTTAAAAATTTAGATAAATAAGCCTTTTTTTACTGTGGGACCAATCCTGTCCGTTAGCACGCGCTGAATAAATAGGAACAGTTTCAAAGACTACATTTCATTGACTTTCTGGCGGTATGAATCCGTTTGAGTTACAACGGTTGCGTCACATATTCGTACCAACATGTACTTCGCGATACTTTTCTCATATTACTAGGTTGCATCGCTTTTAACAGTGAAACGATTGACTCCGGGACTTAAATGAACTGATTCTGGACTGTGACCTTATAAATGTGATAAATGAGCCAATTGGCTGCAAGGAATAGCATTCTTCTTAATTTGACATGATTGCTGGAATTCAGCGAGTACACTAGGCCCTGTGGTAGGGCTTTATTTAAAAATTTAGATAAATAAATCATTTTTTACTGTGGGACCAATCCTAGCCGTTAGTTCGCGCTGAAGAAATACAGGCAGTTTCAAAAACTACATTTCATTGACTTTCTCACGGGGTCAATCTGTTTGAGTTACAACGGTTGCGTCACATATTCGTACCAACATGTATTTAGTGATTTTCTTCTGATATTATTAAGTTGCATCGCTTTTAACAGTGAAACGATTGACTGTGGGACTTAATTGAACTATCTTTGGACTGTGACCTGATAAATGTGATAAATGAGACGATTGGACTCCAAGAAATAACATTCTTTTTAACTTGACGTGATTACCGAAACTTAGCGATTACATTGGGCGCTGTATTAGCGCTTCATTTAAACATTTAGATAAATAAGTCATCTTTACTGTGGGACCAATCCTGGCCGTTATTGCGCGCGGAAGAAATAGCGACAGTTTCAAAAACTAAATTACATTGACATTCTAACGCTATCAATCCGTTTGAGTTACAACGATTGCGTCACATATTCGTACCAACATGTATTTAGTGACTTTCGTCCGATATTATTAAGTTGCATCGCTTTTAACAGTGAAACGATTGACTGTTGGACTTAATTGAACTATCTTTGGACTGTGACCTGATAAATGTGATAAATGAGACAATTGGACTCCAAGAAATAACATTCTTTTTAACTTGACGTCATTACCGGAACTTAGCGATTACATTAGGCTCTGTGGTAGCGCCTTAATTAAGTATTTAGATAAATAAGTCTTTTTTTTACTGTGGGACCAATCCTGTCCGTTAGCACGCGCTGAATAAATAGGATCAGTTCCAAAGGCTACATTTCATTGACTTTCTAGCGGCATAAATCCGTTTCAGTTACAACGGTTGCGACACATATTCTTACCAACATGTACTCAGCAATAGTATTCGGATATTACTAGGTTGCATCGCTTTTAACAGTGAAACGATTGACTGTGGAATTTAATTGAACTGATTCTGGACTGTGACCTTATAAATGTGATAAATGAGCCAATTGGCTGCAAGGAATAACATTCTTCTTAATTTGACATGATTGCTGGAATTCAGCGAGTACACTAGGCCCTGTGGTAGGGCTTTATTTAAAAATTTAGATAAATAAATCATTTTTTACTGTGGGACCAATCCTAGCCGTTAGTTCGCGCTGAAGAAATACAGGCAGTTTCAAAAACTACATTTCATTGAATTTATCACGGGGTCAATCTGTTTGAGTTACAACGGTTGCGTCACATATTCGTACCAACATGTATTTAGTGATTTTCTTCCGATAATATTAAGTTGCATCGCTTTTAACAGTGAAACGATTGACTGTGGGACTTAATTGAACTATCTTTGGACTGTGACCTGATAAATGTGATAAATGAGACGATTGGACTCCAAGAAATAACATTTTTTTTAACTTGACGTGATTACCGGAACTTAGAGATTACATTGGGCGCTGTATTAGCGCTTCATTTAAACATTTAGATAAATAAGTCATCTTTACTGTGGGACCAATCCTGGCCGTTATTGCGCGCGGAAGAAATAGCGACAGTTTCAAAAACTAAATTTCATTGAAATTCTAACGCTATCAATCCGTTTGAGTTACAACGGTTGCGTCACATATTCGTACCAACATGTATTTAGTGATTTTCGTCCGATATTATTAAGTTGCATCGCTTTTAACAGTGAAACGATTGACTGTGGGACTTAATTGAACTATCTTTGGACTGTGACCTGATAAATGTGATAAATAAGACAATTGGACTCCAAGAAATAACATTCTTTTTAACTTGACGTCATTACCGGAACTTAGCGATTACATTAGGTTCTGTGGTAGCGCCTTAATTAAAAATTTAGATAAATAAGTCTTTTTTTACTGTGGGACCAATCCTGTCCGTTAGCACGCGCTGAATAAATAGGAACAGTTTCAAAGACTACATTTCATTGACTTTCTGGCAGTATCAATCCGTTTGAGTTACAACGGTTGCGTCAAATATTCGTACCAACATGTACTTAGCGATACTTTTCTCATATTACTAGGTTGCATCGCTTTTAACAGTGAAACGATTGACTCCGGGACTTAAATGAACTGATTTTGGACTGTGACCTTATAAATGTTACAGGTGAGACAATTGGTCTCCAAGGAATAACATTCTTCTTAGTTTGACATGATTGCTGGAATTCAGCGATTACATTAGGCCCTGTGGCAGCGCTTTATTTAAAAATTTAGATAAATAAGACTTTTCTTACTGTGGGACCAATCCTGGCCATTAACACGCGCTGAATAAATAGGATCAGTTTCAAAGACTACATTTCATTGACTTTCTAGCGGCATAAATCCATTTGAGTTACAACGGTTGCGTCACATATTCTTACCAACATGTACTCAGCGATAGTATTCGGATATTACTAGGTTGCATCGCTTTTAACAGTGAAACGATTGCCTGTGGAATTTAATTGAACTGATTCTGGACTGTGACCTTATAAATGTGATAAATGAGCCAATTGGCTCCAAGGAATAACATTCTTCTTAATTCGACATGATTGCTGGAATTCAGCGAGTACACTAGGCCCTGTGGTAGGGCTTTATTTAAAAATTTAGATAAATAAATCATTTTTTACTGTGGGACCAATCCTGGCCGTTTGTTCGCGCTGAAAATATAGAGACAGTTTCAAAAACTCCATTTCATTGACTTTCTAACGGTGTCAATCCGTTTGAGTTACAACGGTTGCGTCACATATTCGTACCAACATATATTTAGCGATACTTTTCTCATATTACTAGGTTGCATCGCTTTTAACAGTGAAACGATTGACTGGGGGACTTAATTGAACTATCTTTGGACTGTGACCTGATAAATGTGATAAATGAGACGATTGGACTCCAAGAAATAACATTCTTTTTAACTTGACGTGATTACCGGAACTTAGCGATTACATTGGGCGCTGTATTAGCGCTTCATTTAAAAATTTAGATAAATAAGTCATTTTTACTGTGGGACCAATCCTAGCCGTTAGCGCGCGCTGAAAATATAGAGACAGTTTCAAAAACTCCATTTCATTGACTTTCTAACGGTGTCAATCCGTTTGAGTTACAACGGTTGCGTCACATATTCGTACCAACATATATTTAGCGATACTTTTCTCATATTACTAGGTTGCATCGCTTTTAACAGTGAAACGATTGACTGGGGGACTTAATTGAACTATCTTTGGACTGTGACCTGATAAATGTGATAAATGAGACGATTGGACTCCAAGAAATAACATTCTTTTTAACTTGACGTGATTACCGGAACTTAGCGATTACATTGGGCGCTGTATTAGCGCTTCATTTAAAAATTTAGATAAATAAGTCATTTTTACTGTGGGACCAATCCTAGCCGTTAGCGCGCGCTGAAAATATAGAGACAGTTTCAAAAACTCCATTTCATTGACTTTCTAACGGTGTCAATCCGTTTGAGTTACAACGGTTGCGTCACATATTCGTACCAACATGTATTTAGTGATTTTCTTCCGATATTACTAAGTTGTATCGCTTTTAGCAGTAAAGCGATCGACTGTGGGAATTAATTGAACTAACTTTGGACTGTGACCTGATAAATGTGATAAATGAGACAATTGGTCTCCAAGGAATAATATTCTTCTTAGTTTGACATGATTGCTGGATTTTAGCGATTACATTAGGACCTGTGGCAGCGCTTTATTTAAAAATTTAGATAAATAAGACTTTTCTTACTGTGGGACCAATCCTGGCCATTAGCACGTGCTGAATAAATAGGATCAGTTCCAAAGACTACATTTCATTGACTTTCTAGCGGCATAAATCCGTTTGAGTTACAACGGTTGCGTCACATATTCTTATCAACATGAACTCAGCGATAGTATTCGGATATTACTAGGTTGCATCGCTTTTAACAGTGCAACGATTGACTGTGGAATTTAATTGAACTGATTCTGGACTGTGACCTTATAAATGTGATAAATGAGCCAATTGGCTCCAAGGAATAACATTCTTCTTAATTTGACATGATTGCTGGAATTCAGCGAGTACACTAGGCCCTGTGGTTGGGCTTTATTTAAAAATTTAGATAAATAAATCATTTTTTACTGTGGGACCAATCCTAGCCGTTAGTTCGCGCTGAAGAAATACAGGCAGTTTCAAAAACTACATTTCATTGACTTTCTCACGGGATCAATCTGTTTGAGTTACAACTGTTGCGTCACATATTCGTACCAACATGTATTTAGTGATTTTCTTCCGATATTATTAAGTTGCATCGCTTTTAACAGTGAAACGATTGACTGGGGGACTTAATTGAACTATCTTTGGACTGTGACCTGATAAATGTGATAAATGAGACGATTGGACTCCAAGAAATAACAGTCTTTTTAACTTGACGTGATTACCGGAACTTAGCGATTACATTGGGCGCTGTATTAGCGCTTCATTTAAACATTTGGATAAATAAGTCATCTTTACTGTGGGACCAATCCTGGCCGTTATTGCGCGCGGAAGAAATAACGACAGTTTCAAAAACTAAATTTCATTGACATTCTAACGCTATCAATCCGCTTCAGTTACAACGGTTGCGTCATATATTCGTACCAACATGTATTTAGTGATTTTCGTCCGATATTATTAAGTTTCATCGCTTTTAACAGTGAAACGATTGCCTGTGGGACTTAATTGAACTATCTTTGGACTGTGACCTGATAAATGTGAGAAATGAGACAATTGGACTCAAAGAAATAACATTCTTTTTAACTTGACGTGAGAACCGGAACTTAGCGATTACATTGGGCGCTGTATTAGCGCTTCATTTAAAAATTTAGATAAATAAGTCATCTTTACTGTGGGACCAATCCTGGCCGTTATTGCGCGCGGAAGAAATAGCGACAGTTTCAAATACTAAATTTCATTGACTTTCTAACGCTATCAATCCGCTTCAGTTACAACGGTTGCGTCATATATTCGTACCAACATATATTTAGCGATACTTTTCTCATATTACTAGGTTGCATCGCTTTTAACAGTGAAACGATTGACTCTGGGACTTAATTGAACTGATTTTGGACTGTGACATTATAAATGTTACAAGTGATACTATTGCACTCCAAGAAATAACATTCTTCTTATTTTGACATGATTTTGGGAACTCAGCGACTACACTGGACCCTGTGGTAGCGTTTCATTTAAAAATTTAGATAAATAAGTCATTTTTACTGTGGGACCAATCCTAGCCGTTAGCGCGCGCTGAAAATATAGAGACAGTTTCAAAAACTCCATTTCATTGACTTTCTAACGGTGTCAATCCGTTTGAGTTACAACGGTTGCGTCACATATTCGTACCAACATGTATTTAGTGATTTTCGTCCGATATTATTAAGTTGCATCGCTTTTAACAGCGAAACGATTGACTGTGGGACTTAATTGAACTATCATTGGACTGTGACCTGATAAATGTGATAAATGAGACAATTGGACTCCAAGAAATAGCATTCTTTTTAACTTGACGTGATTACCGGAACTTAGCGATTACATTGGGTGCTGTATTAGCGCTTCATTTGAAAATTTAGATAAATAAGTCATCTTTACTGTGGGACCAATCCTGGCCGTTATTGCGCGCGGAAGAAATAGCGACAGTTTCAAATACTAAATTTCATTGACTTTCTAACGCTATCAATCCGCTTCAGTTACAACGGTTGCGTCATATATTTGTACCAACATATAATTAGCGATACTTTTCTCATATTACTAGGTTGCATCGCTTTTAACAGTGAAACGATTGACTCTGGGACTTAATTGAACTGATTTTGGACTGTGACATTATAAATGTTACAAGTGATACAATTGCACTCCAAGAAATAACATTCTTCTTATTTTGACATGATTTTGGGAACTCAGCGACTACATTGGACCCTGTGGTAGCGTTTCATTTAAAAATTTAGATAAATAAGTCATTTTTACTGTGGGACCAATCCTAGCCGTTAGCGCGCGCTGAAAATATAGAGACAGTTTCAAAAACTCCATTTCATTGACTTTTTAACGGTGTCAATCCGTTTGAGTTACAACGGTTGCGTCACATATTCGTACCAACATGTATTTAGTGATTTTCGTCCGATATTATTAAGTTGCATCGCTTTTAACAGTGAAACGATTGACTGTGGGACTTAATTGAACTATCGTTGGACTGTGACCTGATAAATGTGATAAATGAGACAATTGGACTCCAAGAAATAACATTCTTTTTAACTTGACGTGATTACCGGAACTTAGCGATTACATTGGGTGCTGTATTAGCGCTTCATTTGAAAATTTAGATAAATAAGTCATCTTTACTGTGGGACCAATCCTGGCCGTTATTGCGCGCGGAAGAAATAGCGACAGTTTCAAATACTAAATTTCATTGACTTTCTAACGCTATCAATCCGCTTCAGTTACAACGGTTGCGTCATATATTTGTACCAACATATAATTAGCGATACTTTTCTCATATTACTAGGTTGCATCGCTTTTAACAGTGAAACGATTGACTCTGGGACTTAATTGAACTGATTTTGGACTGTGACATTATAAATGTTACAAGTGATACAATTGCACTCCAAGAAATAACATTCTTCTTATTTTGACATGATTTTGGGAACTCAGCGACTACATTGGACCCTGTGGTAGCGTTTCATTTAAAAATTTAGATAAATAAGTCATTTTTACTGTGGGACCAATCCTAGCCGTTAGCGCGCGCTGAAAATATAGAGACAGTTTCAAAAACTCCATTTCATTGACTTTTTAACGGTGTCAATCCGTTTGAGTTACAACGGTTGCGTCACATATTCGTACCAACATGTATTTAGTGATTTTCGTCCGATATTATTAAGTTGCATCGCTTTTAACAGTGAAACGATTGACTGTGGGACTTAATTGAACTATCGTTGGACTGTGACCTGATAAATGTGATAAATGAGACAATTGGACTCCAAGAAATAACATTCTTTTTAACTTGACGTGATTACCGGAACTTAGCGATTACATTGGGTGCTGTATTAGCGCTTCATTTGAAAATTTAGATAAATAAGTCATCTTTACTGTGGGACCAATCCTGGCCGTTATTGCGCGCGGAAGAAATAGCGACAGTTTCAAATACTAAATTTCATTGACTTTCTAACGCTATCAATCCGCTTCAGTTACAACGGTTGCGTCATATATTCGTACCAACATATATTTAGCGATACTTTTCTCATATTACTAGGTTGCATCGCTTTTAACAGTGAAACGATTGACTCTGGGACTTAATTGAACTGATTTTGGACTGTGACCTTATAAATGTTACAAGTGAGACAATTGGACTCCAAGAAATAACATTCTTCTTATTTTGACATGATTTTGGAACTCAGCGACTACACTGGACCCTGTGATAGCGCTTCATTTAAAAATTTAGATAAATAAGTCATTTTTACTGTGGGACCAATCCTAGCCGTTAGCGCGCGATGAAAATATAGAGACAGTTTCAAAAACTCCATTTCATTGACTTTCTAACGGTGTCAATCCGTTTGAGTTACAACGGCTGCGTCGCATATTCGTACCAACATGTATTTAGTGATTTTCGTCCGATATTATTAAGTTGCATCGCTTTTAACAGTGAAACGATTGACTGTGGGATTTAATTGAACTATCTTTGGACTTTGACCTGATAAATGTGATAAATGAGATAATTGGACTCCAAGAAATAACATTCTTTTTAACTTGACGTGATTACCGGAACTTAGCGATTACATTGGGCGCTGTATTAGCGCTTCATTTAAAAATTTAGATAAATAAGTCATCTTTACTGTGGGACCAATCCTGGCCGTTATTGCGCGCGGAAGAAATAGCGACAGTTTCAAATACTAAATTTCATTGACTTTCTAACGCTATCAATCCGCTTCAGTTACAACGGTTGCGTCATATAATCGTACCAACATATATTTAGCGATACTTTTCTCATATTACTAGGTTGCATCGCTTTTAACAGTGAAACGATTGACTCTGGGGCTTAATTGAACTGATTTTGGACTGTGACCTTATAAATGTTACAAGTGAGACAATTGGACTCCAAGAAATAACATTCTTCTTATTTTGACATGATTTTGGGAACTCAGCGACTACACTGGACCCTGTGGTAGCGCTTCATTTAAAAATTTAGATAAATAAGTCATTTTTAATGTGGGACCAATCCTAGCCGTTAGCGCGCGCTGAAAATATAGAGACAGTTTCAAAAACTCCATTTCATTGACTTTCTAACGGTGTCAATCCGTTTGAGTTACAACGGCTGCGTCGCATATTCGTACCAACATGTATTTAGTGATTTTCGTCCGATATTATTAAGTTGCATCGCTTTTAAGAGTGAAACGATTGACTGTGGGATTTAATTGAACTATCTTTGGACTGTGACCTGATAAATGTGATAAATGAGACAATTGGACTCCAAGAAATAACATTCTTTTTAACTTGACGTGATTACCGGAACTTAGCGATTACATTGGGCGCTGTATTAGCGCTGCATTTAAAAATTTAGATAAATAAGTCATCTTTACTGTGGGACCAATCCTGGCCGTTATTGCGCGCGGAAGAAATAGCGACAGTTTCAAATACTAAATTTCATTGACTTTCTAACGCTATCAATCCGCTTCAGTTACAACGGTTGCGTCATATATTCGTACCAACATGTATTTAGCGATACTTTTCTTATATTACTAGGTTGCATCGCTTTTAACAGTGAAACGATTGACTCTGGGACTTAATTGAACTGATTTTGGACTGTGACCTTATAAATGTTACAAGTGAGACAATTGGACTCCAAGAAAAAACATTCTTCTTATTTTGACATGATTGTGGGAACTCAGCGACTACACTGGACCCTGTGGTAGCGTTTCATTTAAAAATTTAGATAAATAAGTCATTTTTACTGTGGGACCAATTCTAGCCGTTAGCGCGCGCTGAAAATATAGAGACAGTTTCAAAAACTCCATTTCATTGACTTTCTAACGGTGTCAATCCGTTTGAGTTACAACGGTTGCATCACATATTCGTACCAACATGTATTTAGTGATTTTCTTCCGATAATACTAAGTTGTATCGCTTTTAACAGTGAAGCGATTGACTGTGCGAATTAATTGAACTAACTTTGGACTGTGACCTGATAAATGTGATAAATGAGACAATTGGACTCCAAGGAATAACATTCTTCTTAATTTGACATGATTTCTGGAATTCAGCGATTACATTGGGCGCTGTATTAGCGCTTCATTTAAAAATTTAGATAAATAAGTCATCTTTACTGTGGGACCAATCCTGGCCGTTATTGCGCGCGGAAGAAATAGCGACAGTTTCAAATACTAAATTTCATTGACTTTCTAACGCTATCAATCCGCTTCAGTTACAACGGTTGCGTCATATATTCGTACCAACATGTATTTAGCAATACTTTTCTCATATTACTAGGTTGCATCGCTTTTAACAGTGAAACGATTGACTCTGGGACTTAATTGAACTGATTTTGGACTGTGACCTTATAAATGTTACAAGTGAGACAATTGGATCCAAGAAAAAACATTCTTCTTATTTTGACATGATTGTGGGAACTCAGCGACTACACTGGACCCTGTGGTAGCGTTTCATTTAAAAATTTAGATAAATAAGTCATTTTTACTGTGGGACCAATTCTAGCCGTTAGCGCGCGCTGAAAATATAGAGACAGTTTCAAAAACTCCATTTCATTGACTTTCTAACGGTGTCAATCCGTTTGAGTTACAACGGTTGCATCACATATTCGTACCAACATGTATTTAGTGATTTTCTTCCGATAATACTAAGTTGTATCGCTTTTAACAGTGAAGTGATTGACTGTGGGAATTAATTGAACTAACTTTGGACTGTGACCTGATAAATGTGATAAATGAGACAATTGGACTCCAAGGAATAACATTCTTCTTAATTTGACATGATTTCTGGAATTCAGCGATTACATTAGGCTCTGTGGTAGCGCCTTATTTAAAAATTTAGATAAATAAGTCTTTTTTTACTGTGGGACCAATCCTGTCCGTTAGCACGCGCTGAATAAATAGAACAGTTTCAGAAGACTACATTTCATTGACTTTCTGGCGGTATCAATCCGTTTGAGTTACAACGGTTGCGTCACATATTCGTACCAACATGTACTTAGCGATACTTTTCTCATATTACTAGGTTGCATCGCTTTTAACAGTGAAACGATTGACTCCGGGACTTAAATGAACTGATTTTGGACTGTGACCTTATAAATGTTACAAGTGAGACAATTGCACTCCAAGAAATAACATTCTTCTTATTTTGACATGATTGTGGGAACTCAGCGACTACACTGGTCCCTGTGGTAGCGTTTCATTTAAAAATTTAGATAAATAAGGCATTTTTACTGTGGGACCAATCCTAGCCGTTAGCGCGCGCTGAAAATATAGAGACAGTTTCAAAAACTCAATTTCATTGACTTTCTAACGGTGTCAATCCGTTTGAGTTACAACGGTTGCGTCACATATTCGTACCAACATGTATTTAGTGATTTTTGTCCGATATTATTAAGTTGCATCGCTTTTAACAGTGAAACGATTGACTGTGGGACTTAATTGAACTATCTTTGGACTGTGACCTGATAAATGTGATAAATGAGACAATTGGACTCCAAGAAATAACATTCTTTTTAACTTGACGTGATTACCGGAACTTAGCGATTACTTTGGGCGCTGTATTAGCGCTTCATTTAAAAATTTAGATAAATAAGTCATCTTTACTGTGGGACCAATCCTGGCCGTTATTGCGCGCGGAAGAAATAGCGACAGTTTCAAATACTAAATTTCATTGACTTTCTAACGCTATCAATCCGCTTCAGTTACAACGGTTGCGTCATATATTCGTACCAACATATATTTAGCGATACTTTTCTCATATTACTAGGTTGCATCGCTTTTAACAGTGAAACGATTGTCTCTTGGACTTAATTGAACTGATTTTGGACTGTGACCTTATAAATGTTACAAGTGAGACAATTGGACTCCAAGAAATAACATTCTTCTTATTTTGACATGATTTTGGGAACTCAGCGACTACACTGGACCCTGTGGTAGCGTTTCATTTAAAAATTTAGATAAATAAGTCATTTTTACTGTGGGATCAATCCTAGCCGTTAGCGCGCGCTGAAAATATAGAGACAGTTTCAAAAACTCCATTTCATTGACTTTCTAACGGTGTCAATCCGTTTGAGTTACAACGGCTGCGTCGCATATTCGTACCAACATGTATTTAGTGATTTTCGTCCGATATTATTAAGTTGCATCGCTTTTAACAGTGAAACGATTGACTGTGGGATTTAATTGAACTATCTTTGGACTTTGACCTGATAAATGTGATAAATGAGATAATTGGACTCCAAGAAATAACATTCTTTTTAACTTGACGTGATTACCGGAACTTAGCGATTACATTGGGCGCTGTATTAGCGCTTCATTTAAAAATTTAGATAAATAAGTCATCTTTACTGTGGGACCAATCCTGGCCGTTATTGCGCGCGGAAGAAATAGCGACAGTTTCAAATACTAAATTTCATTGACTTTCTAACGCTATCAATCCGCTTCAGTTACAACGGTTGCGTCATATATTCGTACCAACATACATTTAGCGATACTTTTCTCATATTACTAGGTTGCATCGCTTTTAACAGTGAAACGATTGACTCTGGGGCTTAATTGAACTGATTTTGGACTGTGACCTTATAAATGTTACAAGTGAGACAATTGGACTCCAAGAAATAACATTCTTCTTATTTTGACATGATTTTGGGAACTCAGCGACTACACTGGACCCTGTGGTAGCGCTTCATTTAAAAATTTAGATAAATAAGTCATTTTTACTGTGGGACCAATCCTAGCCGTTAGCGCGCGCTGAAAATATAGAGACAGTTTCAAAAACTCCATTTCATTGACTTTCTAACGGTGTCAATCCGTTTGAGTTACAACGGCTGCGTCGCATATTCGTACCAACATGTATTTAGTGATTTTCGTCCGATATTATTAAGTTGCATCGCTTTTAACAGTGAAACGATTGACTGTGGGATTTAATTGAACTATCTTTGGACTTTGACCTGATAAATGTGATAAATGAGATAATTGGACTCCAAGAAATAACATTCTTTTTAACTTGACGTGATTACCGGAACTTAGCGATTACATTGGGCGCTGTATTAGCGCTTCATTTAAAAATTTAGATAAATAAGTCATCTTTACTGTGGGACCAATCCTGGCCGTTATTGCGCGCGGAAGAAATAGCGACAGTTTCAAATACTAAATTTCATTGACTTTCTAACGCTATCAATCCGCTTCAGTTACAACGGTTGCGTCATATAATCGTTCCAACATATATTTAGCGATACTTTTCTCATATTACTAGGTTGCATCGCTTTTAACAGTGAAACGATTGACTCTGGGGCTTAATTGAACTGATTTTGGACTGTGACCTTATAAATGTTACAAGTGAGACAATTGGACTCCAAGAAATAACATTCTTCTTATTTTGACATGATTTTGGGAACTCAGCGACTACACTGGACCCTGTGGTAGCGCTTCATTTAAAAATTTAGATAAATAAGTCATTTTTAATGTGGGACCAATCCTAGCCGTTAGCGTGCGCTGAAAATATAGAGACAGTTTCAAAAACTCCATTTCATTGACTTTCTAACGGTGTCAATCCGTTTGAGTTACAACGGCTGCGTCGCATATTCGTACCAACATGTATTTAGTGATTTTCGTCCGATATTATTAAGTTGCATCGCTTTTAAGAGTGAAACGATTGACTGTGGGATTTAATTGAACTATCTTTGGACTGTGACCTGATAAATGTGATAAATGAGACAATTGGACTCCAAGAAATAACATTCTTTTTAACTTGACGTGATTACCAGAACTTAGCGATTACATTGGGCGCTGTATTAGCGCTTCATTTAAAAATTTAGATAAATAAGTCATCTTTACTGTGGGACCAATCCTGGCCGTTATTGCGCGCGGAAGAAATAGCGACAGTTTCAAATACTAAATTTCATTGACTTTCTAACGCTATCAATCCGCTTCAGTTACAACGGTTGCGTCATATATTCGTACCAACATGTATTTAGCGATACTTTTCTCATATTACTAGGTTGCATCGCTTTTAACAGTGAAACGATTGACTCTGGGACTTAATTGAACTGATTTTGGACTGTGACCTTATAAATGTTACAAGTGAGACAATTGGACTCCAAGAAAAAACATTCTTCTTATTTTGACATGATTGTGGGAACTCAGCGACTACACTGGACCCTGTGGTAGCGTTTCATTTAAAAATTTAGATAAATAAGTCATTTTTACTGTGGGACCAATTCTAGCCGTTAGCGCGCGCTGAAAATATAGAGACAGTTTCAAAAACTCCATTTCATTGACTTTCTAACGGTGTCAATCCGTTTGAGTTACAACGGTTGCATCACATATTCGTACCAACATGTATTTAGTGATTTTCTTCCGATAATACTAAGTTGTATCGCTTTTAACAGTGAAGCGATTGACTGTGGGAATTAATTGAACTAACTTTGGACTGTGACCTGATAAATGTGATAAATGAGACAATTGGACTCCAAGGAATAACATTCTTCTTAATTTGACATGATTTCTGGAATTCAGCGATTACATTGGGCGCTGTATTAGCGCTTCATTTAAAAATTTAGATAAATAAGTCATCTTTACTGTGGGACCAATCCTGGCCGTTATTGCGCGCGGAAGAAATAGCGACAGTTTCAAATACTAAATTTCATTGACTTTCTAACGCTATCAATCCGCTTCAGTTACAACGGTTGCGTCATATATTCGTACCAACATGTATTTAGCGATACTTTTCTCATATTACTAGGTTGCATCGCTTTTAACAGTGAAACGATTGACTCTGGGACTTAATTGAACTGATTTTGGACTGTGACCTTATAAATGTTACAAGTGAGACAATTGGACTCCAAGAAAAAACATTCTTCTTATTTTGACATGATTGTGGGAACTCAGCGACTACACTGGACCCTGTGGTAGCGTTTCATTTAAAAATTTAGATAAATAAGTCATTTTTACTGTGGGACCAATTCTAGCCGTTAGCGCGCGCTGAAAATATAGAGACAGTTTCAAAAACTCCATTTCATTGACTTTCTAACGGTGTCAATCCGTTTGAGTTACAACGGTTGCATCACATATTCGTACCAACATGTATTTAGTGATTTTCTTCCGATAATACTAAGTTGTATCGCTTTTAACAGTGAAGCGATTGACTGTGGGAATTAATTGAACTAACTTTGGACTGTGACCTGATAAATGTGATAAATGAGACAATTGGACTCCAAGGAATAACATTCTTCTTAATTTGACATGATTTCTGGAATTCAGCGATTACATTGGGCGCTGTATTAGCGCTTCATTTAAAAATTTAGATAAATAAGTCATCTTTACTGTGGGACCAATCCTGGCCGTTATTGCGCGCGGAAGAAATAGCGACAGTTTCAAATACTAAATTTCATTGACTTTCTAACGCTATCAATCCGCTTCAGTTACAACGGTTGCGTCATATATTCGTACCAACATGTATTTAGCGATACTTTTCTCATATTACTAGGTTGCATCGCTTTTAACAGTGAAACGATTGACTCTGGGACTTAATTGAACTGATTTTGGACTGTGACCTTATAAATGTTACAAGTGAGACAATTGGACTCCAAGAAAAAACATTCTTCTTATTTTGACATGATTGTGGGAACTCAGCGACTACACTGGACCCTGTGGTAGCGTTTCATTTAAAAATTTAGATAAATAAGTCATTTTTACTGTGGGACCAATTCTAGCCGTTAGCGCGCGCTGAAAATATAGAGACAGTTTCAAAAACTCCATTTCATTGACTTTCTAACGGTGTCAATCCGTTTGAGTTACAACGGTTGCATCACATATTCGTACCAACATGTATTTAGTGATTTTCTTCCGATAATACTAAGTTGTATCGCTTTTAACAGTGAAGCGATTGACTGTGGGAATTAATTGAACTAACTTTGGACTGTGACCTGATAAATGTGATAAATGAGACAATTGGACTCCAAGGAATAACATTCTTCTTAATTTGACATGATTTCTGGAATTCAGCGATTACATTAGGCTCTGTGGTAGCGCCTTATTTAAAAATTTAGATAAATAAGTCTTTTTTTACTGTGGGACCAATCCTGTCCGTTAGCACGCGCTGAATAAATAGGAACAGTTTCAGAAGACTACATTTCATTGACTTTCTGGCGGTATCAATCCGTTTGAGTTACAACGGTTGCGTCACATATTCGTACAAACATGTACTTAGCGATACTTTTCTCATATTACTAGGTTGCATCGCTTTTAACAGTGAAACGATTGACTCCGGGACTTAAATGAACTGATTTTGGACTGTGACCTTATAAATGTTACAAGTGAGACAATTGCACTCCAAGAAATAACATTCTTCTTATTTTGACATGATTTTGGGAACTCAGCGACTACACTGGACCCTGTGGTAGCGTTTCATTTAAAAATTTAGATAAATAAGTCATTTTTACTGTGGGACCAATCCTAGCCGTTAGCGCGCGCTGAAAATATAGAGACAGTTTCAAAAACTCAATTTCATTGACTTTCTAACGGTGTCAATCCGTTTGAGTTACAACGGTTGCGTCACATATTCGTACCAACATGTATTTAGTGATTTTTGTCCGATATTATTAAGTTGCATCGCTTTTAAAAGTGAAACGATTGACTGTGGGACTTAATTGAACTATCTTTGGACTGTGACCTGATAAATGTGATAAATGAGACAATTGGACTCCAAGAAATAACATTCTTTTTAACTTGACGTGATTACCGGAACTTAGCGATTACATTGGGCGCTGTATTAGCGCTTCATTTAAAAATTTAGATAAATAAGTCATCTTTACTGTGGGACCAATCCTGGCCGTTATTGCGCGCGGAAGAAATAGCGACAGTTTCAAATACTAAATTTCATTGACTTTCTAACGCTATCAATCCGCTTCAGTTACAACGGTTGCGTCATATATTCGTACCAACATATATTTAGCGATACTTTTCTCATATTACTAGGTTGCATCGCTTTTAACAGTGAAACGATTGTCTCTTGGACTTAATTGAACTGATTTTGGACTGTGACCTTATAAATGTTACAAGTGAGACAATTGGACTCCAAGAAATAACATTCTTCTTATTTTGACATGATTTTGGGAACTCAGCGACTACGCTGGACCCTGTGGTAGCGTTTCATTTAAAAATTTAGATAAATAAGTCATTTTTAATGTGGGACCAATCCTAGCCGTTAGCGTGCGCTGAAAATATAGAGACAGTTTCAAAAACTCCATTTCATTGACTTTCTAACGGTGTCAATCCGTTTGAGTTACAACGGCTGCGTCGCATATTCGTACCAACATGTATTTAGTGATTTTCGTCCGATATTATTAAGTTGCATCGCTTTTAAGAGTGAAACGATTGACTGTGGGATTTAATTGAACTATCTTTGGACTGTGACCTGATAAATGTGATAAATGAGACAATTGGACTCCAAGAAATAACATTCTTTTTAACTTGACGTGATTACCAGAACTTAGCGATTACATTGGGCGCTGTATTAGCGCTTCATTTAAAAATTTAGATAAATAAGTCATCTTTACTGTGGGACCAATCCTGGCCGTTATTGCGCGCGGAAGAAATAGCGACAGTTTCAAATACTAAATTTCATTGACTTTCTAACGCTATCAATCCGCTTCAGTTACAACGGTTGCGTCATATATTCGTACCAACATGTATTTAGCGATACTTTTCTCATATTACTAGGTTGCATCGCTTTTAACAGTGAAACGATTGACTCTGGGACTTAATTGAACTGATTTTGGACTGTGACCTTATAAATGTTACAAGTGAGACAATTGGACTCCAAGAAAAAACATTCTTCTTATTTTGACATGATTGTGGGAACTCAGCGACTACACTGGACCCTGTGGTAGCGTTTCATTTAAAAATTTAGATAAATAAGTCATTTTTACTGTGGGACCAATTCTAGCCGTTAGCGCGCGCTGAAAATATAGAGACAGTTTCAAAAACTCCATTTCATTGACTTTCTAACGGTGTCAATCCGTTTGAGTTACAACGGTTGCATCACATATTCGTACCAACATGTATTTAGTGATTTTCTTCCGATAATACTAAGTTGTATCGCTTTTAACAGTGAAGCGATTGACTGTGGGAATTAATTGAACTAACTTTGGACTGTGACCTGATAAATGTGATAAATGAGACAATTGGACTCCAAGGAATAACATTCTTCTTAATTTGACATGATTTCTGGAATTCAGCGATTACATTGGGCGCTGTATTAGCGCTTCATTTAAAAATTTAGATAAATAAGTCATCTTTACTGTGGGACCAATCCTGGCCGTTATTGCGCGCGGAAGAAATAGCGACAGTTTCAAATACTAAATTTCATTGACTTTCTAACGCTATCAATCCGCTTCAGTTACAACGGTTGCGTCATATATTCGTACCAACATGTATTTAGCGATACTTTTCTCATATTACTAGGTTGCATCGCTTTTAACAGTGAAACGATTGACTCTGGGACTTAATTGAACTGATTTTGGACTGTGACCTTATAAATGTTACAAGTGAGACAATTGGACTCCAAGAAAAAACATTCTTCTTATTTTGACATGATTGTGGGAACTCAGCGACTACACTGGACCCTGTGGTAGCGTTTCATTTAAAAATTTAGATAAATAAGTCATTTTTACTGTGGGACCAATTCTAGCCGTTAGCGCGCGCTGAAAATATAGAGACAGTTTCAAAAACTCCATTTCATTGACTTTCTAACGGTGTCAATCCGTTTGAGTTACAACGGTTGCATCACATATTCGTACCAACATGTATTTAGTGATTTTCTTCCGATAATACTAAGTTGTATCGCTTTTAACAGTGAAGCGATTGACTGTGGGAATTAATTGAACTAACTTTGGACTGTGACCTGATAAATGTGATAAATGAGACAATTGGACTCCAAGGAATAACATTCTTCTTAATTTGACATGATTTCTGGAATTCAGCGATTACATTAGGCTCTGTGGTAGCGCCTTATTTAAAAATTTAGATAAATAAGTCTTTTTTTACTGTGGGACCAATCCTGTCCGTTAGCACGCGCTGAATAAATAGGAACAGTTTCAGAAGACTACATTTCATTGACTTTCTGGCGGTATCAATCCGTTTGAGTTACAACGGTTGCGTCACATATTCGTACCAACATGTACTTAGCGATACTTTTCTCATATTACTAGGTTGCATCGCTTTTAACAGTGAAACGATTGACTCCGGGACTTAAATGAACTGATTTTGGACTGTGACCTTATAAATGTTACAAGTGAGACAATTGCACTCCAAGAAATAACATTCTTCTTATTTTGACATGATTTTGGGAACTCAGCGACTACACTGGACCCTGTGGTAGCGTTTCATTTAAAAATTTAGATAAATAAGCCATTTTTACTGTGGGACCAATCCTAGCCGTTAGTGCGCGCTGAAAATATAGAGACAGTTTCAAAAACTCAATTTCATTGACTTTCTAACGGTGTCAATCCGTTTGAGTTACAACGGTTGCGTCACATATTCGTACCAACATGTATTTAGTGATTTTTGTCCGATATTATTAAGTTGCATCGCTTTTAAAAGTGAAACGATTGACTGTGGGACTTAATTGAACTATCTTTGGACTGTGACCTGATAAATGTGATAAATGAGACAATTGGACTCCAAGAAATAACATTCTTTTTAACTTGACGTGATTACCGGAACTTAGCGATTACATTGGGCGCTGTATTAGCGCTTCATTTAAAAATTTAGATAAATAAGTCATCTTTACTGTGGGACCAATCCTGGCCGTTATTGCGCGCGGAAGAAATAGCGACAGTTTCAAATACTAAATTTCATTGACTTTCTAACGCTATCAATCCGCTTCAGTTACAACGGTTGCGTCATATATTCGTACCAACATATATTTAGCGATACTTTTCTCATATTACTAGGTTGCATCGCTTTTAACAGTGAAACGATTGTCTCTTGGACTTAATTGAACTGATTTTGGACTGTGACCTTATAAATGTTACAAGTGAGACAATTGGACTCCAAGAAATAACATTCTTCTTATTTTGACATGATTTTGGGAACTCAGCGACTACGCTGGACCCTGTGGTAGCGTTTCATTTAAAAATTTAGATAAATAAGTCATTTTTAATGTGGGACCAATCCTAGCCGTTAGCGTGCGCTGAAAATATAGAGACAGTTTCAAAAACTCCATTTCATTGACTTTCTAACGGTGTCAATCCGTTTGAGTTACAACGGCTGCGTCGCATATTCGTACCAACATGTATTTAGTGATTTTCGTCCGATATTATTAAGTTGCATCGCTTTTAAGAGTGAAACGATTGACTGTGGGATTTAATTGAACTATCTTTGGACTGTGACCTGATAAATGTGATAAATGAGACAATTGGACTCCAAGAAATAACATTCTTTTTAACTTGACGTGATTACCAGAACTTAGCGATTACATTGGGCGCTGTATTAGCGCTTCATTTAAAAATTTAGATAAATAAGTCATCTTTACTGTGGGACCAATCCTGGCCGTTATTGCGCGCGGAAGAGATAGCGACAGTTTCAAATACTAAATTTCATTGACTTTCTAACGCTATCAATCCGCTTCAGTTACAACGGTTGCGTCATATATTCGTACCAACATGTATTTAGCGATACTTTTCTCATATTACTAGGTTGCATCGCTTTTAACAGTGAAACGATTGACTCTGGGACTTAATTGAACTGATTTTGGACTGTGCCCTTATAAATGTTACAAGTGAGACAATTGGACTCCAAGAAAAAACATTCTTCTTATTTTGACATGATTGTGGGAACTCAGCGACTACACTGGACCCTGTGGTAGCGTTTCATTTAAAAATTTAGATAAATAAGTCATTTTTACTGTGGGACCAATTCTAGCCGTTAGCGCGCGCTGAAAATATAGAGACAGTTTCAAAAACTCCATTTCATTGACTTTCTAACGGTGTCAATCCGTTTGAGTTACAACGGTTGCATCACATATTCGTACCAACATGTATTTAGTGATTTTCTTCCGATAATACTAAGTTGTATCGCTTTTAACAGTGAAGCGATTGACTGTGGGAATTAATTGAACTAACTTTGGACTGTGACCTGATAAATGTGATAAATGAGACAATTGGACTCCAAGGAATAACATTCTTCTTAATTTGACATGATTTCTGGAATTCAGCGATTACATTGGGCGCTGTATTAGCGCTTCATTTAAAAATTTAGATAAATAAGTCATCTTTACTGTGGGACCAATCCTGGCCGTTATTGCGCGCGGAAGAAATAGCGACAGTTTCAAATACTAAATTTCATTGACTTTCTAACGCTATCAATCCGCTTCAGTTACAACGGTTGCGTCATATATTCGTACCAACATGTATTTAGCGATACTTTTCTCATATTACTAGGTTGCATCGCTTTTAACAGTGAAACGATTGACTCTGGGACTTAATTGAACTGATTTTGGACTGTGACCTTATAAATGTTACAAGTGAGACAATTGGACTCCAAGAAAAAACATTCTTCTTATTTTGACATGATTGTGGGAACTCAGCGACTACACTGGACCCTGTGGTAGCGTTTCATTTAAAAATTTAGATAAATAAGTCATTTTTACTGTGGGACCAATTCTAGCCGTTAGCGCGCGCTGAAAATATAGAGACAGTTTCAAAAACTCCATTTCATTGACTTTCTAACGGTGTCAATCCGTTTGAGTTACAACGGTTGCATCACATATTCGTACCAACATGTATTTAGTGATTTTCTTCCGATAATACTAAGTTGTATCGCTTTTAACAGTGAAGCGATTGACTGTGGGAATTAATTGAACTAACTTTGGACTGTGACCTGATAAATGTGATAAATGAGACAATTGGACTCCAAGGAATAACATTCTTCTTAATTTGACATGATTTCTGGAATTCAGCGATTACATTAGGCTCTGTGGTAGCGCCTTATTTAAAAATTTAGATAAATAAGTCTTTTTTTACTGTGGGACCAATCCTGTCCGTTAGCACGCGCTGAATAAATAGGAACAGTTTCAGAAGACTACATTTCATTGACTTTCTGGCGGTATCAATCCGTTTGAGTTACAACGGTTGCGTCACATATTCGTACCAACATGTACTTAGCGATACTTTTCTCATATTACTAGGTTGCATCGCTTTTAACAGTGAAACGATTGACTCCGGGACTTAAATGAACTGATTTTGGACTGTGACCTTATAAATGTTACAAGTGAGACAATTGCACTCCAAGAAATAACATTCTTCTTATTTTGACATGATTTTGGGAACTCAGCGACTACACTGGACCCTGTGGTAGCGTTTCATTTAAAAATTTAGATAAATAAGTCATTTTTACTGTGGGACCAATCCTAGCCGTTAGCGCGCGCTGAAAATATAGAGACAGTTTCAAAAACTCAATTTCATTGACTTTCTAACGGTGTCAATCCGTTTGAGTTACAACGGTTGCGTCACATATTCGTACCAACATGTATTTAGTGATTTTTGTCCGATATTATTAAGTTGCATCGCTTTTAAAAGTGAAACGATTGACTGTGGGACTTAATTGAACTATCTTTGGACTGTGACCTGATAAATGTGATAAATGAGACAATTGGACTCCAAGAAATAACATTCTTTTTAACTTGACGTGATTACCGGAACTTAGCGATTACATTGGGCGCTGTATTAGCGCTTCATTTAAAAATTTAGATAAATAAGTCATCTTTACTGTGGGACCAATCCTGGCCGTTATTGCGCGCGGAAGAAATAGCGACAGTTTCAAATACTAAATTTCATTGACTTTCTAACGCTATCAATCCGCTTCAGTTACAACGGTTGCGTCATATATTCGTACCAACATATATTTAGCGATACTTTTCTCATATTACTAGGTTGCATCGCTTTTAACAGTGAAACGATTGTCTCTTGGACTTAATTGAACTGATTTTGGACTGTGACCTTATAAATGTTACAAGTGAGACAATTGGACTCCAAGAAATAACATTCTTCTTATTTTGACATGATTTTGGGAACTCAGCGACTACGCTGGACCCTGTGGTAGCGTTTCATTTAAAAATTTAGATAAATAAGTCATTTTTAATGTGGGACCAATCCTAGCCGTTAGCGTGCGCTGAAAATATAGAGACAGTTTCAAAAACTCCATTTCATTGACTTTCTAACGGTGTCAATCCGTTTGAGTTACAACGGCTGCGTCGCATATTCGTACCAACATGTATTTAGTGATTTTCGTCCGATATTATTAAGTTGCATCGCTTTTAAGAGTGAAACGATTGACTGTGGGATTTAATTGAACTATCTTTGGACTGTGACCTGATAAATGTGATAAATGAGACAATTGGACTCCAAGAAATAACATTCTTTTTAACTTGACGTGATTACCAGAACTTAGCGATTACATTGGGCGCTGTATTAGCGCTTCATTTAAAAATTTAGATAAATAAGTCATCTTTACTGTGGGACCAATCCTGGCCGTTATTGCGCGCGGAAGAAATAGCGACAGTTTCAAATACTAAATTTCATTGATTTTCTAACGCTATCAATCCGCTTCAGTTACAACGGTTGCGTCATATATTCGTACCAACATGTATTTAGCGATACTTTTCTCATATTACTAGGTTGCATCGCTTTTAACAGTGAAACGATTGACTCTGGGACTTAATTGAACTGATTTTGGACTGTGACCTTATAAATGTTACAAGTGAGACAATTGGACTCCAAGAAAAAACATTCTTCTTATTTTGACATGATTGTGGGAACTCAGCGACTACACTGGACCCTGTGGTAGCGTTTCATTTAAAAATTTAGATAAATAAGTCATTTTTACTGTGGGACCAATTCTAGCCGTTAGCGCGCGCTGAAAATATAGAGACAGTTTCAAAAACTCCATTTCATTGACTTTCTAACGGTGTCAATCCGTTTGAGTTACAACGGTTGCATCACATATTCGTACCAACATGTATTTAGTGATTTTCTTCCGATAATACTAAGTTGTATCGCTTTTAACAGTGAAGCGATTGACTGTGGGAATTAATTGAACTAACTTTGGACTGTGACCTGATAAATGTGATAAATGAGACAATTGGACTCCAAGGAATAACATTCTTCTTAATTTGACATGATTTCTGGAATTCAGCGATTACATTGGGCGCTGTATTAGCGCTTCATTTAAAAATTTAGATAAATAAGTCATCTTTACTGTGGGACCAATCCTGGCCGTTATTGCGCGCGGAAGAAATAGCGACAGTTTCAAATACTAAATTTCATTGACTTTCTAACGCTATCAATCCGCTTCAGTTACAACGGTTGCGTCATATATTCGTACCAACATGTATTTAGCGATACTTTTCTCATATTACTAGGTTGCATCGCTTTTAACAGTGAAACGATTGACTCTGGGACTTAATTGAACTGATTTTGGACTGTGACCTTATAAATGTTACAAGTGAGACAATTGGACTCCAAGAAAAAACATTCTTCTTATTTTGACATGATTGTGGGAACTCAGCGACTACACTGGACCCTGTGGTAGCGTTTCATTTAAAAATTTAGATAAATAAGTCATTTTTACTGTGGGACCAATTCTAGCCGTTAGCGCGCGCTGAAAATATAGAGACAGTTTCAAAAACTCCATTTCATTGACTTTCTAACGGTGTCAATCCGTTTGAGTTACAACGGTTGCATCACATATTCGTACCAACATGTATTTAGTGATTTTCTTCCGATAATACTAAGTTGTATCGCTTTTAACAGTGAAGCGATTGACTGTGGGAATTAATTGAACTATCTTTGGACTGTGACCTGATAAATGTGATAAATGAGACAATTGGACTCCAAGGAATAACATTCTTCTTAATTTGACATGATTTCTGGAATTCAGCGATTACATTAGGCTCTGTGGTAGCGCCTTATTTAAAAATTTAGATAAATAAGTCTTTTTTTACTGTGGGACCAATCCTGTCCGTTAGCACGCGCTGAATAAATAGGAACAGTTTCAGAAGACTACATTTCATTGACTTTCTGGCGGTATCAATCCGTTTGAGTTACAACGGTTGCGTCACATATTCGTACCAACATGTACTTAGCGATACTTTTCTCATATTACTAGGTTGCATCGCTTTTAACAGTGAAACGATTGACTCCGGGACTTAAATGAACTGATTTTGGACTGTGACCTTATAAATGTTACAAGTGAGACAATTGCACTCCAAGAAATAACATTCTTCTTATTTTGACATGATTTTGGGAACTCAGCGACTACACTGGACCCTGTGGTAGCGTTTCATTTAAAAATTTAGATAAATAAGTCATTTTTACTGTGGGACCAATCCTAGCCGTTAGCGCGCGCTGAAAATATAGAGACAGTTTCAAAAACTCAATTTCATTGACTTTCTAACGGTGTCAATCCGTTTGAGTTACAACGGTTGCGTCACATATTCGTACCAACATGTATTTAATGATTTTTGTCCGATATTATTAAGTTGCATCGCTTTTAAAAGTGAAACGATTGACTGTGGGACTTAATTGAACTATCTTTGGACTGTGACCTGATAAATGTGATAAATGAGACAATTGGACTCCAAGAAATAACATTCTTCTTATTTTGACATGATTTTGGGAACTCAGCGACTACGCTGGACCCTGTGGTAGCGTTTCATTTAAAAATTTAGATAAATAAGTCATTTTTACTGTGGGATCAATCCTAGCCGTTAGCGCGCGCTGAAAATATAGAGACAGTTTCAAAAACTCCATTTCATTGACTTTCTAACGGTGTCAATCCGTTTGAGTTACAACGGCTGCGTCGCATATTCGTACCAACATGTATTTAGTGATTTTCGTCCGATATTATTAAGTTGCATCGCTTTTAACAGTGAAACGATTGACTGTGGGATTTAATTGAACTATCTTTGGACTTTGACCTGATAAATGTGATAAATGAGATAATTGGACTCCAAGAAATAACATTCTTTTTAACTTGACGTGATTACCGGAACTTAGCGATTACATTGGGCGCTGTATTAGCGCTTCATTTAAAAATTTAGATAAATAAGTCATCTTTACTGTGGGACCAATCCTGGCCGTTATTGCGCGCGGAAGAAATAGCGACAGTTTCAAATACTAAATTTCATTGACTTTCTAACGCTATCAATCCGCTTCAGTTACAACGGTTGCGTCATATATTCGTACCAACATATATTTAGCGATACTTTTCTCATATTACTAGGTTGCATCGCTTTTAACAGTGAAACGATTGACTCTGGGGATTAATTGAACTGATTTTGGACTGTGACCTTATAAATGTTACAAGTGAGACAATTGGACTCCAAGAAATAACATTCTTCTTATTTTGACATGATTTTGGGAACTCAGCGACTACACTGGACCCTGTGGTAGCGCTTCATTTAAAAATTTAGATAAATAAGTCATTTTTACTGTGGGACCAATCCTAGCCGTTAGCGCGCGCTGAAAATATAGAGACAGTTTCAAAAACTCCATTTCATTGACTTTCTAACGGTGTCAATCCGTTTGAGTTACAACGGCTGCGTCGCATATTCGTACCAACATGTATTTAGTGATTTTCGTCCGATATTATTAAGTTGCATCGCTTTTAACAGTGAAACGATTGACTGTGGGATTTAATTGAACTATCTTTGGACTGTGACCTGATAAATGTGATAAATGAGACAATTGGACTCCAAGAAATAACATTCTTTTTAACTTGACGTGATTACCGGAACTTAGCGATTACATTGGGCGCTGTATTAGCGCTTCATTTAAAAATTTAGATAAATAAGTCATCTTTACTGTGGGACCAATCCTGGCCGTTATTGCGCGCGGAAGAAATAGCGGCAGTTTCAAATACTAAATTTCATTGACTTTCTAACGCTATCAATCCGCTTCAGTTACAACGGTTGCGCCATATATTCGTACCAACATGTATTTAGCGATACTTTTCTCATATTACTAGGTTGCATCGCTTTTAACAGTGAAACAATTGACTCTGGGACTTAATTGAACTGATTTTGGACTGTGACCTTATAAATGTTACAAGTGAGACAATTGGACTCCAAGAAATAACATTCTTCTTATTTTGACATGATTGTGGGAACTCAGCGACTACACTGGACCCTGTGGTAGCGTTTCATTTAAAAATTTAGATAAATAAGTCATTTTTACTGTGGGACCAATTCTAGCCGTTAGCGCGCGCTGAAAATATAGAGACAGTTTCAAAAACTCCATTTCATTGACTTTCTAACGGTGTCAATCCGTTTGAGTTACAACGGTTGCATCACATGATCGTACCAACATGTATTTAGTAATTTTCTTCCGATATTACTAAGTTGTATCGCTTTTAACAGTGAAGCGATTGACTGTGGGAATTAATTGAACTAACTTTGGACTGTGACCTGATAAATGTGATAAATGAGACAATTGGACTCCAAGGAATAACATTCTTCTTAATTTGACATGATTTCTGGAATTCAGCGATTACATTAGGCTCTGTGGTAGCGCCTTATTTAAAAATTTAGATAAATAAGTCTTTTTTTACTGTGGGACCAATCCTGTCCGTTAGCACGCGCTGAATAAATAGGAACAGTTTCAGAAGACTACATTTCATTGACTTTCTGGCGGTATCAATCCGTTTGAGTTACAACGGTTGCGTCACATATTCGTACCAACATGTACTTAGCGATACTTTTCTCATATTACTAGGTTGCATCGCTTTTAACAGTGAAACGATTGACTCCGGGACTTAAATGAACTGATTTTGGACTGTGACCTTATAAATGTTACAAGTGAGACAATTGGTCTCCAAGGAATAACATTCTTCTTAGTTTGACATGATTGCTGGAATTCAGCGATTACATTAGGCCCTGTGGCAGCGCTTTATTTAAAAATGTAGATAAATTAGACTTTTCTTACTGTGGGACCAATCCTGGCCATTAACACGCGCTGAATAAATAGGATCAGTTTCAAAGACTACATTTCATTGACTTTCTAGCGGTATAAATCCGTTTGAGTTACAACGGTTGCGTCACATATTCTTACCAACATGTACTCAGCAATAGTATTCGGATATTACTAGGTTGCATCGCTTTTAACAGTGAAACGATTGACTGTGGAATTTAATTGAACTGATTCTGGACTGTGACCTTATAAATGTGATAAATGAGCCAATTGGCTCCAAGGAATAACATTCTTCTTAATTCGACATGATTGCTGGAATTCAGCGAGTACACTAGGCCCTGTGGTAGGGCTTTATTTAAAAATTTAGATAAATATATCATTTTTTACTGTGGGACCAATCCTAGCCGTTAGTTCGCGCTGAAAATATAGAGACAGTTTCAAAAACTCCATTTCATTGACTTTCTAACGGTGTCAATCCGTTTGAGTTACAACGGTTGCGACACATATTCGTACCAACATGTATTTAGTGATTTTCTTCCGATATTATTAAGTTGCATCGCTTTTAACAGTGAAACGATTGACTGTGGGACTTAATTGAACTAACTTTGGACTGTGACCAGATAAATGTGATAAATGAGACAATTGGACTCCAAGGAATAACATTCTTCTTAATTTGACATGATTTCTGGAATTCAGCGATTACATTAGGCTCTGTGGTAGCACCTAATTTAAAAATTTAGATAAATAAATCTTTTTTTACTGTGGGACCAATCCTGTCCGTTAGCACGCGCTGAATAAATAGGAACAGTTTCAAAGACTACATTTCATTGAATTTCTGGCGGTATCAATCCGTTTGAGTTACAACGGTTGCGTCACATATTCGTACCAACATGTACTTAGCGATACTTTTCTCATATTACTAGGTTGCATTGCTTTTAACAGTGAAACGATTGACTCCGGGACTTAAATGAACTGATTTTGGACTGTGACCTTATAAATGTTACAAGTGAGACAATTGGTCTCCAAGGAATAACATTCTTCTTAGTTTGACATGATTGCTGGAATTCAGCGATTACATTAGGCCCTGTGGCAGCGCTTTATTTAAAAATTTAGATAAATAACACTTTTCTTACTGTGGGACCAATCCTGGCCATTAACACGCGCTGAATAAATAGGATCAGTTTCAAAGACTACATTTCATTGACTTTCTAGCGGCATAAATCCGTTTGAGTTACAACGGCGATTAAACCTCTTTCGTTAAGCGTCTCATCAAAAATGAAAACATTTTCGAAAACTACAAGTCTCATCCGTTTTAGTGGTGAAAAAAAAATTTAAAAAATCGTTTGGGAAATGAGTTTACACCCTGGGTACTTTCTTTGTATACATTCGACTATGCCGGCCAAGCCCGGGATTTACGTGAAATCGCGGGTTTTCGTTTGCCGGCGATTAAACTTCTTTTATTCAGCGTCTCATCAAAAATGAAAAAGTTTTTCAAAACTACAAGTCTCATGAGCTTTAGTGGTGAAATAATAATTTAAAAAATCGTTCGCGAAATGAGTTTACTCCCTGGGTACTTTCTTTGTATACATTCCACTATACGGGCCAAGCCCGGGATTTACGGGAAATCGCGGGTTTTCGTTTGCCGGCGAATATACTTCTTTTATTCAGCGTCTTATCAAAAATAAAAACAATTATGAAAACTACAAATCTCATGCGTTTTAGTGGTGAAAAGATAATTTAAAAAATCGTTCGGGAAATGAGTTTACTCCCTGGGTACTTTCTTTGTATACTTTTGACTATACGGGCCGAGTCCGGAGTTTACGGGAAATGGCGGGTTTTCGTTTGCCGGCGATTAAACCACTTTCATTAAGCGTCTCATCAAAAATGAAAACATTTTTAAAAACTACAAGTCTCATGAGCTTTAGTGGTGAAATAATAATTTAAGAAATCGTTCGCGAAATGAGTTTACTCCCTGGGTACTTTTTTTGTAAACTTTTGACTATACGGGCTGAGTCCGGGGTCTACTGGAAATGGCGGGTTTTCGTTTGCCGGCGATTAAACTTCTTTTATTCAGCGTCTCATCAAAAATGAAAACATTTTTGAAAAGTACAAGTCTCATGCGTTTTAGTGGTGAAAAGGTAATTTAAAAAATCGTTTTGGAAATGAGTTTACTCACAGGGTACTTTCTTTGTATACTTTAGACTATACGGGCCGAGTCCGGGATTTACGGGAAGTCCCGGGTTTTCGTTTGCCGGCGATTAAACTTCTTTTATTCAGCGCCTCATCAAAAATGAAAACATTTTTATAAACTACAAGTCTCATGGGCATTAGTGCTGAAATAATAATTTAAAAAATCGTTCGGGAAATGAGTTTACTTACTGGGTACTTTCTTTGTATACTTTTGACTATACGGGCCGAGTCCGGGATTTACGGGAAATCGCAGGTTTTCGTTTGCCAGCGATTATACTTCTTTTATTCAGCGTCTCATCAAAAATGAAAACATTTATGAAAACTACAAGTCTCATGCGTTTTAGTGGTGAAAAAATAATTTAAAAAATCGTTCGGGAAATGAGTTTCCTCCCTGGGTACTTTCTTTGTATACTTTTGACTATACGGGCCGAGTCCGGAGTTTACGGGAAATGGCGGGTTTTCGTTTGCCGGCGATTAAACCACTTTCATTAAGCGTCTCATCAAAAATGACAACATTTCTGAAAACCACATGTCTCGTGCGTTTTAGTGGTGAAAAAATAATTTAAAAAATCGTTCATGAAATGAGTTTACTCCCTGGGTACTTTCTTTGTATACTTTTGACTATACGGGCCGAGTACGGAGTTTACGGGAAATGGCGGGTTTTCGTTTGCCGGCGATTAAACCTCTTTCGTTAAGCGTTTCATCAAAAATGAAAACATTTTTCAAAACTACAAGTCTCATGAGCTTTAGTGGTGAAATAATAATTTAAAAAATCGTTCGCGAAATGAGTTTACTCCCTGGGTACTTTCTTTGTATACATTCGACTATACGGGCCAAGCCCGGGATTTACGGTAAATCGCGGGTTTTCGTTTGCCGGCGAATAAACTTTTTTTTATTCAGCGTGTCATCAAAAATGAAAACATTTTTAAAAACTACAAGTCTCATGAGCTTTAGTGGTGAAATAATAATTTAAAAAATCGTTCGCGAAATGAGTTTACTCCCTGGGTACTTTCTTTGTATACATTCGACTATGCCGGCCAAGCCCGGGATTTACGTGAAATCGCGGGTTTTCGTTTGCCGGCGATTAAACCTCTTTCATTAAGCGGCTCATCAAAAATGTAAACATTTTTGAAAACTACTAGTCTCATGCGTTTTAGTGGTGAAAAAATAATTTAAAAAATCGTTCGGAAAATGAGTTTACTCCCTGGGTACTTTCTTTGTATACTTTTGACTATACGGGCCAAGCCCGGGATTTACGGGAAATCGCGGGTTTTCGTTTGCCGGCGATTAAACCACTTTCATCAAGCGTCTCATCAAAAATGAAAACATTTCTGAAAACTACAAGTCTCATGCGTTTTAGTGGTGAAAAAAAAATTAAAAAATCGTTCGGGAAATGAGTTTACACCCTGGGTACTTTCTTTGTATACATTCGACTATGCGGGCCAAGCCGGGATTTACGTGAAATCGCGGGTTTTCGTTCGCCGGCGATTAAACCTCTTTCATTAAGCGGCTCATCAAAAATGAAAACATTTTTGAAAACTACTAGTCTCATGCGTTTTAGTGGTGAAAAAATAATTTAAAAAATCGTTCGAAAAATGAGTTTACTCCCTGGGTACTTTCTTTGTATACTTTTGACTATACGGGCCAAGCCCGGGATTTACGGGAAATCGCGGGTTTTCGTTTGCTGGCGATTAAACCACTTTCATTAAGCGTCTCATCAAAAATGAAAACATTTCTGAAAACTACAAGTCTCATCCGTTTTAGTGGTGAAAAAAAAATTTAAAAAATCGTTCGGGAAATGAGTTTACACCCTGGGTACTTTCTTTGTATACATTCGACTATGCGGGCCAAGCCCGGGATTTACGTGAAATCGCGGGTTTTCGTTTGCCGGCGAGTAAACCTCTTTCATTAAGCGGCTCATCAAAAATGAAAACATTTTTGAAAACTACTAATCTCATGCGTTTTAGTGGTGAAAAAATAATTTAAAAAATCGTTCGGAAAATGAGTTTACTCCCTGGGTACTTTCTTTGTATACTTTTGACTGTACGGGCCAAGCCCGGGATTTACGGGAAATGGCGGGTTTTCGTTTGCCGGCGATTAAACCACTTTCATTAAGCGTCTCATCAAAAATGACAACATTTCTGAAAACCACATGTCTCATGCGTTTTAGTGGTGAAAAAGTAATTTAAAAAATCGTTCATGAAATGAGTTTACTCCCTGGGTACTTTCTTTGTATACATTCGACTATGCGGGCCAAGCCCGGGATTTACGTGAAATCGCGGGTTTTCGTTTGCCGGCGATTAAACCTCTTTCATTAAGCGGCTCATCAAAAATGTAAACATTTTTGAAAACTACTAGTCTCATGCGTTTTAGTGGTGAAAAAATAATTTAAAAAATCGTTCGGAAAATGAGTTTACTCCCTGGGTACTTTCTTTGTATACTTTTGACTATACGGGCCAAGCCCGGGATTTACGGGAAATCGCGGGTTTTCGTTTGCCGGCGATTAAACCACTTTCATCAAGCGTCTCATCAAAAATGAAAACATTTCTGAAAACTACAAGTCTCATGCGTTTTAGTGGTGAAAAAAAAATTAAAAAATCGTTCGGGAAATGAGTTTACACCCTGGGTACTTTCTTTGTATACATTCGACTATGCGGGCCAAGCCGGGATTTACGTGAAATCGCGGGTTTTCGTTCGCCGGCGATTAAACCTCTTTCATTAAGCGGCTCATCAAAAATGAAAACATTTTTGAAAACTACTAGTCTCATGCGTTTTAGTGGTGAAAAAATAATTTAAAAAATCGTTCGGAAAATGAGTTTACTCCCTGGGTACTTTCTTTGTATACTTTTGACTATACGGGCTAAGCCCGGGATTTACGGGAAATCGCGGGTTTTCGTTTGCTGGCGATTAAACCACTTTCATTAAGCGTCTCATCAAAAATGAAAACATTTCTGAAAACTACAAGTCTCATCCGTTTTAGTGGTGAAAAAAAAATTTAAAAAATCGTTCGGGAAATGAGTTTACACCCTGGGTACTTTCTTTGTATACATTCGACTATGCGGGCCAAGCCCGGGATTTACGTGAAATCGCGGGTTTTCGTTTGCCGGCGAGTAAACCTCTTTCATTAAGCGGCTCATCAAAAATGAAAACATTTTTGAAAACTACTAATCTCATGCGTTTTAGTGGTGAAAAAATAATTTAAAAAATCGTTCGGAAAATGAGTTTACTCCCTGGGTACTTTCTTTGTATACTTTTGACTATACGGGCCGAGTCCGGAGTTTACGGGAAATGGCGGGTTTTCGTTTGCCGGCGATTAAACCTCTTTCGTTAAGCGTTACATCAAAAATGAAAACATTTTTGAAAACTACAAGTCTCATCCGTTTTAGTGGTGAAAAAAAAATTTAAAAAATCGTTCGGGAAATGAGTTTACACCCTGGGTACTTTCTTTGTATACATTCGACTATGCCGGCCAAGCCCGGGATTTACGTGAAATCGCGGGTTTTCGTTTGCCGGCGATTAAACTTTTTTTATTCAGCGTCTCATCAAAAATGAAAACATTTTTCAAAACTACAAGTCTCATGAGCTTTAGTGGTGAAATAATAATTTAAAAAATTGTTCGCGAAATGAGTTTACTCCCTGGGTACTTTCTTTGTATACATTCGACTATACGGGCCAAGCCCGGGATTTACGGTAAATCGCGGGTTTTCGTTTGCCGGCGATTAAACTTTTTTTATTCAGCGTGTCATCAAAAATGAAAACATTTTTAAAAACTACAAGTCTCATGAGCTTTAGTGGTAAAATAATATTTCAAAAAATCGTTCGCGAAATGAGTTTACTCCCTGGGTACTTTCTTTGTATACATTCGACTATGCGGGCCAAGCCCGGGATTTACGTAAA
Organism: Hydractinia symbiolongicarpus; assembly: GCF_029227915.1. Taxonomy (NCBI): domain Eukaryota; kingdom Metazoa; phylum Cnidaria; class Hydrozoa; order Anthoathecata; family Hydractiniidae; genus Hydractinia; species Hydractinia symbiolongicarpus. Next base: position 29,541,016 of record NC_079884.1, read on the forward strand.
ATCGCGGGTTTTCGTTTGCCGGCGATTAAACCTCTTTCATTAAGCGGCTCATCAAAAATGTAAACATTTTTGAAAACTACTAGTCTCATGCGTTTTAGTGGTGAAAAAATAATTTAAAAAATCGTTCGGAAAATGAGTTTACTCCCTGGGTACTTTCTTTGTATACTTTTGACTATACGGGCCAAGCCTGGGATTTACGGGAAATCGCGGGTTTTCGTTTGCCGGCGATTAAACCACTTTCATTAAGCGTCTCGTCAAAAATGAAAACATTTCTGAAAACTACAAGTCTCATGCGTTGTAGTGGTGAAAAAAAAAATTAAAAAATCGTTCGGGAAATAAGTTTACACCCTGGGTACTTTCTTTGTATACATTCGACTATGCGGGCCAAGCCGGGGTTTACGTGAAATTGCGGGTTTTCGTTTGCCGGCGATTAAACCTCTTTCATTAAGCGGCTCATCAAAAATGAAAACATTTTTGAAAACTACTAGTCTCATGCGTTTTAGTGGTGAAAAAATAATTTAAAAAATCGTTCGGAAAATGAGTTTACTCCCTGGGTACTTTCTTTGTATACTTTTGACTGTACGGGCCAAGCCCGGGATTTACGGGAAATGGCGGGTTTTTGTTTGCCGGCGATTAAACCACTTTCATTAAGCGTCTCATCAAAAATGACAACAATTCTGAAAACCACATGTCTCATGCGTTTTAGTGGTGAAAAAGTAATTTAAAAAATCGTTCATGAAATGAGTTTACTCCCTGGGTACTTTCTTTGTATACATTCGACTATGCGGGCCAAGCCCGGGATTTACGTGAAATCGCGGGTTTTCGTTTGCCGGCGATTAAACCTCTTTCATTAAGCGGCTCATCAAAAATGTAAACATTTTTGAAAACTACTAGTCTCATGCGTTTTAGTGGTGAAAAAATAATTTAAAAAATCGTTCGAAAAATGAGTTTACTCCCTGGGTACTTTCTTTGTATACTTTTGACTATACGGGCCAAGCCCGGGATTTACGGGAAATCGCGGGTTTTCGTTTGCCGGCGATTAAACCACTTTCATCAAGCGTCTCATCAAAAATGAAAACATTTCTGAAAACTACAAGTCTCATGCGTTTTAGTGGTGAAAAAAAAATTAAAAAATCGTTCGGGAAATGAGTTTACACCCTGGGTACTTTCTTTGTATACATTCGACTATGCGGGCCAAGCCGGGATTTACGTGAAATCGCGGGTTTTCGTTCGCCGGCGATTAAACCTCTTTCATTAAGCGGCTCATCAAAAATGAAAACATTTTTGAAAACTACTAGTCTCATGCGTTTTAGTGGTGAAAAAATAATTTAAAAAATCGTTCGGAAAATGAGTTTACTCCCTGGGTACTTTCTTTGTATACTTTTGACTATACGGGCCAAGCCCGGGATTTACGGGAAATCGCGGGTTTTCGTTTGCTGGCGATTAAACCACTTTCATTAAGCGTCTCATCAAAAATGAAAACATTTCTGAAAACTACAAGTCTCATCCGTTTTAGTGGTGAAAAAAAAATTTAAAAAATCGTTCGGGAAATGAGTTTACACCCTGGGTACTTTCTTTGTATACATTCGACTATGCGGGCCAAGCCCGGGATTTACGTGAAATCGCGGGTTTTCGTTTGCCGGCGAGTAAACCTCTTTCATTAAGCGGCTCATCAAAAATGAAAACATTTTTGAAAACTACTAATCTCATGCGTTTTAGTGGTGAAAAAATAATTTAAAAAATCGTTCGGAAAATGAGTTTACTCCCTGGGTACTTTCTTTGTATACTTTTGACTATACGGGCCGAGTCCGGAGTTTACGGGAAATGGCGGGTTTTCGTTTGCCGGCGATTAAACCTCTTTCGTTAAGCGTTACATCAAAAATGAAAACATTTTTGAAAACTACAAGTCTCATCCGTTTTAGTGGTGAAAAAAAAATTTAAAAAATCGTTCGGGAAATGAGTTTACACCCTGGGTACTTTCTTTGTATACATTCGACTATGCCGGCCAAGCTCGGGATTTACGTGAAATCGCGGGTTTTCGTTTGCCGGCGATTAAACTTTTTTTATTCAGCGTCTCATCAAAAATGAAAACATTTTTCAAAACTACAAGTCTCATGAGCTTTAGTGGTGAAATAATAATTTAAAAAATTGTTCACGAAATGAGTTTACTCCCTGGGTACTTTCTTTGTATACATTCGACTATACGGGCCAAGCCCGGGATTTACGGTAAATCGCGGGTTTTCGTTTGCCGGCGATTAAACTTTTTTTATTCAGCGTGTCATCAAAAATGAAAACATTTTTAAAAACTACAAGTCTCATGAGCTTTAGTGGTAAAATAATATTTCAAAAAATCGTTCGCGAAATGAGTTTACTCCCTGGGTACTTTCTTTGTATACATTCGACTATGCGGGCCAAGCCCGGGATTTACGTGAAATCGCGGGTTTTCGTTTGCCGGCGATTAAACCTCTTTCATTAAGCGGCTCATCAAAAATGTAAACATTTTTGAAAACTACTAGTCTCATGCGTTTTAGTGGTGAAAAAATAATTTAAAAAATCGTTCGGAAAATGAGTTTACTCCCTGGGTACTTTCTTTGTATACTTTTGACTATACGGGCCAAGCCTGGGATTTACGGGAAATCGCGGTTTTTCGTTTGCCGGCGATTAAACCACTTTCATTAAGCGTCTCGTCAAAAATGAAAACATTTCTGAAAACTACAAGTCTCATGCGTTGTAGTGGTGAAAAAAAAAATTAAAAAATCGTTCGGGAAATAAGTTTACACCCTGGGTACTTTCTTTGTATACATTCGACTATGCGGGCCAAGCCGGGATTTACGTGAAATTGCGGGTTTTCGTTTGCCGGCGATTAAACCTCTTTCATTAAGCGGCTCATCAAAAATGAAAACATTTTTGAAAACTACTAGTCTCATGCGTTTTAGTGGTGAAAAAATAATTTAAAAAATCGTTCGGAAAATGAGTTTACTCCCTGGGTACTTTCTTTGTATACTTTTGACTATACGGGCCAAGCCCGGGATTTACGTGAAATCGCGGGTTTTCGTTTGCCGGCGAGTAAATCTCTTTCATTAAGCGGCTCATCAAAAATAAAAACATTTTTGAAAACTACTAATCTCATGCGTTTTAGTGGTGAAAAAATAATTTAAAAAATCGTTCGGAAAATGAGTTTACTCCCTGGGTACTTTCTTTGTATACTTTTGACTGTACGGGCCAAGCCCGGGATTTACGGGAAATCGCGAGTTTTCGTTTGCCGGAGATTAAACCACTTTCATTAAGCGTCTCATCAAAAATGAAAACATTTCTGAAAACCACATGTCTCATGCGTTTTAGTGGTGAAAAAATAATTTAAAAAATCGTTCATGCAATGAGTTTACTCCCTGGGTACTTTCTTTGTATACTTTTGACTATACGGGCCGAGTCCGGGATTTACGGGAAATCGCGGGTTTTCGTTTGCCGGCGATTAAACTTTTTCTATTCAGCGTCTCATCAAAAATGAAAACATTTTTAAAAACTACAAGTCTCATGAGCTTTAGTGGTGAAATAATAATTTAAAAAATCGTTCGCGAAATGATTTTACTCCCTGGCTACTTTCTTTGTATACTTTTGACTATACGAGCTGAGTCCGGGGTTTACGGGAAATGGCGGGTTTTCGTTTGCCGGCGATTAAACTTCTTTTATTCAGCGTCTCATCAAAAATGAAAACATTTTTGAAAACTACAAGTCTCATGCGTTTTAGTGGTGAAAAGTTAATTTAAAAAATCGTTTTGGAAATGAGTTTACTCACAGGGTACTTTCTTTGTATACATTCGACTATACGGGCCAAGACCGGGATTTACAGGAAATCGCGTGTTTTCGTTTGCCGGCTATTAAACCACATTCATTAAGCGTCTCATCAAAAATGAAAACATTTCTGAAAACTACAAGTCCCATGCGTTTTAGTGGTGAAAAAATAATTTAAAAAATCGTTCGGGAAATGAGTTTACTCCCTGGGTACTTTCTTTGTATACTTTTGACTATACGGGCCGATTCCGGAGTTTACGGGAAATGGCGGGTTTTCGTTTGCCGGCGATTAAACCACTTTCATTAAGCGTCTCATCAAAAATGACAACATTTCTGAAAACCACATGTCTCATGCCTTTTAGTGGTGAAAAAATAATTTAAAAAATCGTTCATGCAATGAGTTTACTCCCTGGGTACTTTCTTTGTATACTTTTGACTATACAGTCTGAGTCCGGGGTCTACTGGAAATGGCGGGTTTTCGTTTGCCGGCGATTAAACTTCTTTTATTCAGCGTCTCATCAAAAATGAAAACATTTTTGAAAACTACAAGTCTCATGCGTTTTAGTGGTGAAAAGGTAATTTAAAAAATCGTTTTGGAAGTGAGATTACTCACAGGGTACTTTCTCTGTATACATTCGACTATACGGGCCAAGACCGGGACTTACAGGAAATCGCGGGTTTTCGTTTGCCGGCTATTAAACCACATTCATTAGGCGTCTCATCAAAAATGAAAACCTTTCTCAAAACTACAAGTCTCATGCGTTTTAGTGGTGAAAAAATAATTTAAAAAATCGTTCGGGAAATGAGTTTACTCCCAGGGTACTTTCTTTGTATACTTTTGACTATACGGGCCGAGTCCGGAGTTTACGGGAAATGGCGGGTTTTCGTTTACCGGCGATTAAACCACTTTCATTAAGCGTCTCATCAAAAATGACAACATTTCTAAAAACCACATGTCTCATGCGTTTTAGTGGTGAAAAAATAATTTAAAAAATCGTTCGGGAAATGAGTTTACTCCCTGGGTACTTTCTTTGTATACTTTTGACTATACGGGCCGATTCCGGAGTTTACGGGAAATGGCGGGATTTCGTTTGCCGGCGATTAAACCACTTTTATTACGCGTCTCATCAAAAATGGCAACATTTCTGAAAACCACATGTCTCATGCGTTTTAGTGGTGAAAAAATAATTTAAAAAATCGTTCTTGCAATGAGTTTACTCCCTGGGTACTTTCTTTGTGTACTTTTAACTATACGGGCCGAGTCCGGGATTTACGGGAAATGTCGGTTTTTCGTTTGCCGGCGATTAAACTTCTTTTATTCAGCGTTTCATCAAAAATGACAACATTTTTGAAAACTACAAGTCTCATGCGTTTTAGTGGTGAAAAGGTAATTTAAAAAATCGTTTTGGAAATGAGTTTACTCCCTGGGTACTTTCTTTGTATACTTTTGACTATACGGGCCGAGTCCGGAGTTTACGGGAAATGGCGGGTTTTCGTTTGCCGGCGATTAAACCACTTTCATTAAGCGTTTCATCAAAAATGACAACATTTCTGAAAACAACATGTCTCATGCGTTTTAGTGGTGAAAAAATAATTTAAAAAATCGTTCATGAAATGAGTTTACTCCATGGGTACTTTCTTTGTATACTTTTGACTATACGGGACGAGTCCGGATTTACGGGAAATCGCGGTTTTTCGTTTGCCGGCGATTAAACTTTTTTTATTCAGCGTCTCATCAAAAATGAAAACATTTTTAAAAACTACAAGTCTCATGAGCTTTAGTGGTGAAATAATAATTTAAAAAATCGTTCGCGAAATGAGTTTACTCCCTGGGTACATTCTTTGTATACATTAGACTATACGGGCCAAGCCCGGGATTTACGGGAAATCGCGGGTTTTCGTTTGCCGGCGATTAAACCTCTTTCATTAAGCGTCTCATCAAAAATGACAACATTTCTAAAAACCACATGTCTCATGCGTTTTAGTGGTGAAAAAATAATTTAAAAAATCGTTCATGAAATGAGTTTACTCCATGGAAACTTTCTTTGTATACTTTTGACTATACGGGACGAGTCCGGATTTACGGGAAATCGCGGTTTTTCGTTTGCCGGCGATTAAACTTTTTTTATTCAGCGTCTCATCAAAAATGAAAACATTTTTAAAAACTACAAGTCTCATGAGCTTTAGTGGTGAAATAATAATTTAAAAAATCGTTCGCGAAATGAGTTTACTCCCTGGGTACATTCTTTGTATACATTAGACTATACGGGCCAAGCCCGGGATTTACGGGAAATCGCGGGTTTTCGTTTGCCGGCGATTAAACCTCTTTCATTAAGCGTCTCATCAAAAATGAAAACATTTTTGAAAACTACAAGTCTCATCCGTTTTAGTGGTGAAAAAAAATTTTAAAAAATCGTTCGGGAAATGAGTTTACACCCTGGGTACTTTTTTTGTATACATTCAACTATGCGGGCCAAGCCCGGGATTTACGTGAAATCGCGGGTTTTCGTTTGCCGGCGATTAAACCACTTTCATTAAGCGTCTCATCAAAAATAAAAACATTTTTGAAAACTACTAGTATCATGCGTTTTAGTGGTGAAAAAATAATTTATTAAATCGTTCATGAAATGAGTTTACTCCCTTGGTACTTTCTTTGTATACTTTTGACTATACGGGCCGAGTCCGGGATTTACGGTAAATCGCGGGTTTTCGTTTGCCGGCGATTAAACTTCTTTTATTCAGCGTCTCATCAAAAATGAAAACATTTTTAAAAACTACAAGTCTCATGAGCTTTAGTGGTGAAACAATAACTTCAAAAATCGTTTTGGAAATGAGTTTACTCACAGGGTACTTTCTTTGTATACATTCGACTATACGGGCCAAGACCGGGATTCACAGAAAATCGCGTGTTTTCGTTTGCCGGCTATTAAACCACATTCATTAGGCGTCTCATCAAAAATGAAAACATTTGTGAAAACTACAAGTCTCATGCGTTTTAGTGGTGAAAAAATAATTTAAAAAATCGTTCGGGAAATGAGTTTACTCCCTGGGTACTTTCTTTGTATACTTTTGACTATACGGGCCGATTCCGGAGTTCACGGGAAATGGCGGGTTTTCGTTTGCCGGCGATTAAACCACTTTCATTAAGCGTCATCATCAAAAATGAAAACATTTCTGAAAACTACAAGTCTCATGCGTTTTAGTGGTGAAAAAAAAAATTAAAAAATCGTTCGGGAAATGAGTTTACACCCTGGGTACTTTCTTTGTATACATTCGACTATGCGGGCAAAGCCGGGATTTACGTGAAATCGCGGGTTTTCGTTTGCCGGCGATTAAACCTCTTTCATTAAGCGGCTCATCAAAAATGAAAACATTTTTGAAAACTACTAGTCTCATACGTTTTAGTGGTGAAAAAATAATTTAAAAAATCGTTCGAAAAGTGAGTTTACTCCCTGGGTACTTTCTTTGTATACTTTTGACTATACGGGCCAAGCCCGGGATTTACGTGAAATCGCGGGTTTTCGTTTGCCGGCGAGTAAACCTCTTTCATTAAGCGGCTCATCAAAAATGAAAACATTTTTGAAAACTACTAATCTCATGCGTTTTAGTGGTGAAAAAATAATTTAAAAAAACGTTCGGAAAATGAGTTTACTCCCTGGGTACTTTCTTTTTATACTTTTGACTGTACGGGCCAAGCCCGGGATTTACGGGAAATTGCGGGTTTTCGTTTGCCGGCGATTAAACCACTTTCATTAAGCGTCTCATCAAAAATGACAACATTTCTGAAAACCACATGTCTCATGCGTTTTAGTGGTGAAAAAATAATTTAAAAAATCGTTCATGCAATGAGTTTACTCCCTGGGTACTTTCTTTGTATACTTTTGACTATACGGGCCGAGTCCGGGATTTACGGGAAATCGCGGGTTTTCGTTTGCCGGCGATTAAACTTTTTTTATTCAGCGTCTCATCAAAAATGAAAACATTTTTAAAAACTACAAGTCTCATGAGCTATAGTGGTGAAAAAATAATTTAAAAAATCGTTCGCGAAATGAGTTTACTCCCTGGCTACTTTCTTTGTATACTTTTGACTATACGGGCTGAGTCCGGGGTTTACGGGAAATGGCGGGTTTTCGTTTGCCGGCGATTAAACTTCTTTTATTCAGCGTCTCATCAAAAATGAAAACATTTTTGAAAACTATAAGTCTCATGCGTTTTAGTGGTGAAAAGTTAATTTAAAAAATCGTTTTGGAAATGAGTTTACTCACAGGGTACTTTCTTTGTATACATTCGACTATACGGGCCAAGACCGGGATTTACAGGAAATCGCGTGTTTTCGTTTGCCGGCTATTAAACCACATTCATTAAGCGTCTCATCAAAAATGAAAACATTTCTGAAAACTACAAGTCTCATGCGTTTTAGTGGTGAAAAAATAATTTAAAAAATCGTTCGGGAAATGAGTTTACTCCCTGGGTACTTTCTTTGTATACTTTTGACTATACGGGCCGATTCCGGAGTTTACGGGAAATGGCGGGTTTTCGTTTGCCGGCGATTAAACCACTTTCATTAAGCGTCTCATCAAAAATGACAACATTTCTGAAAACCACATGTCTCATGCCTTTTAGTGGTGAAAAAATAATTTAAAAAATCGTTCATGCAATGAGTTTACTCCCTGGGTACTTTCTTTGTATACTTTTGACTATACAGTCTGAGTCCGGGGTCTACTGGAAATGGCGGGTTTTCGTTTGCCGGCGATTAAACTTCTTTTATTCAGCGTCTCATCAAAAATGAAAACATTTTTGAAAACTACAAGTCTCATGCGTTTTAGTGGTGAAAAGGTAATTTAAAAAATCGTTTTGGAAATGAGTTTACTCACAGGGTACTTTCTCTGTATACATTCGACTATACGGGCCAAGACTGGGACTTACAAGAAATCGCGGGTTTTCGTTTGCCGGCTATTAAACCACATTCATTAGGCGTCTCATCAAAAATGAAAACATTTCTCAAAACTACAAGTCTCATGCGTTTTAGTGTTGAAAAAATAATTTAAAAAATCGTTCGGGAAATGAGTTTACTCCCAGGATACTTTCTTTGTATACTTTTGACTATACGGGCCGAGTCCGGAGTTTACGGGAAATGGCGGGTTTTCGTTTACCGGCGATTAAACCACTTTCATTAAGCGTCTCATCAAAAATGACAACATTTCTGAAAACCACATGTCTCATGCGTTTTAGTGGTGAAAAAATAATTTAAAAAATCGTTCATGCAATGAGTTTACTCCCTGGGTACTTTCTTTGTATACTTTTGACTATACGGGCCTAGTCCGGGATTTACGGGAAATCGCGGGTTTTCGTTTGCCGGCGATTAAACTTTTTTTATTTAGCGTCTCATCAAAAATGAAAACATTTTTAAAAACTACAAGTCTCATGAGCTTTAGTTGTGAAATAATAATTTAAAAAATCGTTCGCGAAATGAGTTTACTCCCTGGGTACTTTCTTTGTGTACTTTTAACTATACGGGCCGAGTCCGGGATTTACGGGAAATGTCGGGTTTTCGTTTGCCGGCGATTAAACTTCTTTTATTCAGCGTCTCATCAAAAATGAAAACATTTTTGAAAACTACAAGTCTCATGCGTTTTAGTGGTGAAAAGGTAATTTAAAAAATCGTTTTGGAAATGAGTTTACTCCCTGGGTACTTTCTTTGTATACTTTTGACTATACGGGCCGAGTCCGGAGTTTACGGGAAATGGCGGGTTTTCGTTTGCCGGCGATTAAACCACTTTCATTAAGCGTTTCATCAAAAATTTCAACATTTCTGAAAACCACATGTCTCATGCGTTTTAGTGGTGAAAAAATAATTTAAAAAATCGTTCATGAAATGAGTTTACTCCATGGGTACTTTCTTTGTATACTTTTGACTATACGGGACGAGTCCGGGATTTACGGGAAATCGCGGTTTTTCGTTTGCCGGCGATTAAACTTTTTTTATTCAGCGTCTCATCAAAAATGAAAACATTTTTAAAAACTACAAGTCTCATGAGCTTTAGTGGTGAAATAATAATTTAAAAAATCGTTCGCGAAATGAGTTTACTCCCTGGGTACATTCTTTGTATACATTAGACTATACGGGCCAAGCCCGGGATTTACGGGAAATCGCGGGTTTTCGTTTGCCGGCGATTAAACCTCTTTCATTAAGCGTCTCATCAAAAATGAAAACATTTTTGAAAACTACAAGTCTCATCCGTGTTAGTGGTGAAAAAAATTTTTAAAAAATCGTTCATGAAATGAGTTTACTCCCTTGGTACTTTCTTTCTATACTTTTGACTATACGGGCCGAGTCCGGGATTTACGGTAAATCGCGGGTTTTCGTTTGCCGGCAATTAAACTTTTTTTATTCAGCGTCTCATCAAAAATGAAAACATTTTTAAAAACTACAAGTCTCATGAGCTTTAGTGGTGAAATAATAACTTCAAAAATCGTTTTGCAAATGAGTTTACTCACAGGGTACTTTCTTTGTATACATTCGACTATACGGGCCAAGACCGGGATTCACAGGAAATCGCGTGTTTTCGTTTGTCGGCTATTAAACCACATTCATTAAGCGTCTCATCAAAAATGAAAACATTTGTGAAAACTACAAGTCTCATGCGTTTTAGTGGTGAAAAAATAATTTAAAAAATCGTTCGGGAAATGAGTTTACTCCCTGGGTACTTTCTTTGTATACTTTTGACTATACAGTCTGAGTCCGGGGTCTACTGGAAATGGCGGGTTTTCGTTTGCCGGCGATTAAACTTCTTTTATTCAGCGTCTCATCAAAAATGAAAACATTTTTGAAAGCTACAAGTCTCATGCGTTTTAGTGGTGAAAAGGTAATTTAAAAAATCGTTTTGGAAATGAGTTTACTCACAGGGTACTTTCTCTGTATACATTCGACTATACGGGCCAAGACCGGGATTTACAGGAAATCGCGGGTTTTCATTTGCCGGCTATTAAACCACATTCATTAGGCGTCTCATCAAAAATGAAAACATTTCTGAAAACTACAAGTCTCATGCGTTTTAGTGGTGAAAAAATAATTTAAAAAATCGTTCGGGAAATGAGTTTACTCCCTGGGTACTTTCTTTGTATACTTTTGACTACACGGGCCGAGTCCGGAATTTACGGGAAATGGCGGGTTTTCGTTTGCCGGCGATTAAACCACTTTCATTAAGCGTCTCATCAAAAATGAAAACATTTTTGAAAACTACTAGTCTCATGCGTTTTAGTGGTGAAAAAATAATTTAAAAAATCGTTCATGAAATGAGTTTACTCCCTTGGTACTTTCTTTCTATACTTTTGACTATACGGGCCGAGTCCGGGATTTAAGGTAAATCGCGGGTTTTCGTTGGCCGGCGATTAAACTTTTTTAATTCAGCGTCTCATCAAAAATGAAAACATTTTTAAAAACTACAAGTCTCATGAGCTTTAGTGGTGAAATAATAACTTCAAAAATCGTTTTGGAAATGAGTTTACTCACAGGGTACTTTCTTTGTATACATTCGACTATACGGGCCAAGACCGGGATTCACAGGAAATCGCGTGTTTTCGTTTGCCGGCTATTAAACCACATTCATTAAGCGTCTCATCAAAAATGAAAACATTTCTGAAAACTACAAGTCTCATGCGTTTTAGTGGTGAAAAAATAATTTAAAAAATCGTTCGGGAAATGAGTTTACTCCCTGGGTACTTTATTTGTATACTTTTGACTATACGGGCCGATTCCGGAGTTTACGGGAAATGGCGGGTTTTCGTTTGCCGGCGATTAAACCACTTTCATTAAGCGTCTCATCAAAAATGACAACATTTCTGAAAACCACATGTCTCATGCCTTTTAGTGGTGAAAAAATAATTTAAAAAATCGTTCAAGCAATGAGTTTACTCCCTGGGTACTTTCTTTGTATACTTTTGACTATACAGTCTGAGTCCGGGGTCTACTGGAAATGGCGGGTTTTCGTTTGCCGGCGATTAAACTTCTTTTATTCAGCGTCTCATCAAAAATGAAAACATTTTTGAAAGCTACAAGTCTCATGCGTTTTAGTGGTGAAAAAATAATTTAAAAAATCGTTCGGGAAATGAGTTTACTTCCTGGGTACTTTCTTTGTATACTTTTGACTATACCGGCCGAGTCCGGAGTTTACGACAAATGGCGGGTTTTCGTTTGCCGGCGATTAAACCACTTTCATTAGGCGTCTCATCAAAAATGACAACATTTCTGAAAACCACATGTCTCATGCGTATTAGTGGTGAAAAAATAATTTAAAAAATCGTTCGGGAAATGAGTTTACTCCCTGGGTACTTTCTTTGTATACTTTTGACTATACCGGCCGAGTCCGGAGTTTACGGGAAATGGCGGGTTTTCGTTTGCCGGCGATTAAACCACTTTCATTAAGCGTCTCATCAAAAATGACAACATTTCTGAAAACCACATGTCTCATGCCTTTTAGTGGTGAAAAAATAATTTAAAAAATCGTTCATGCAATGAGTTTACTCCCTGGGTACTTTCTTTGTATACTTTTGACTATACAGTCTGAGTCCGGGGTCTACTGGAAATGGCGGGTTTTCGTTTGCCGGCGATTAAACTTCTTTTATTCAGCGTCTCATCAAAAATGAAAACATTTTTGAAAGCTACAAGTCTCATGCGTTTTAGTGGTGAAAAAATAATTTAAAAAATCGTTCGGGAAATGAGTTTACTCCCTGGGTACTTTCTTTGTATACTTTTGACTATACGGGCCGAGTCCGGAGTTTACGAGAAATGGCGGGTTTTCGTTTGCCAGCGATTAAACCACTTTCATTAAGCGTCTCATCAAAAATGACAACATTTCTGAAAACCACATGTCTCATGCGTTTTAGTGGTGAAAAAATAATTTAAAAAATCGTTCGGGAAATGAGTTTACTCCCTGGGTACTTTCTTTGTATACTTTTGACTATACGGGCAGAGTCCGGAGTTTACGGGAAATGGCGGGTTTTCGTTTGCCGGCGATTAAACCACTTTCATTAAGCGTTTCATCAAAAATGACAACATTTCTGAAAACCACATGTCTCATGCGTTTTAGTGGTGAAAAAATAATTTAAAAAATCGTTCATGAAATGAGTTTACTCCATGGGTACTTTCTTTGTATTCTTTTGACTATACGGGACGAGTCCGGGATTTACGGGAAATCGCGGTTTTTCGTTTGCCGGCGATTAAACTATTTTTTTTCAGCGTCTCATCAAAAATGAAAACATTTTTAAAAACTACAAGTCTCATGAGCTTTAGTGGTGAAATAATAATTTAAAAAATCGTTCATGCAATGAGTTGACTCCCTGGGTACTTTCTTTGTATACTTTTGACTATACGGGCCTAGTCCGGGATTTACGGGAAATCGCGGGTTTTCGTTCGGCGGCGATTAAACTTTTTTTATTCAGCGTCTCATCAAAAATGAAAACATTTTTAAAAACTACAAGTCTCATGAGCTTTAGTGGTGAAATAATAATTTAAAAAATCGTTCGCGAAATGAGTTTACTCCCTGGGTACTTTCTTTGTGTACTTTTAACTATCCGGGCCGAGTCCGGGATTTACGGGAAAAGTCGGGTTTTCGTTTGCCGGCGATTAAACTTCTTTTATTCAGCGTCTCATCAAAAATGAAAACATTTTTGAAAACTACAAGTCTCATGCGTTTCAGTGGTGAAAAGGTATTTTAAAAAATCGTTTTGGAAATGAGTTTACTCCCTGGGTACTTTCTTTGTATACTTTTGACTATACGGGCCGAGTCCAGAGTTTACGGGAAATGGCGGGTTTTCGTTTGCCGGCGATTAAACCACTTTCATTAAGCGTTTCATCAAAAATGACAACATTTCTGAAAACCACATGTCTCATGCGTTTTAGTGGTGAAAAAATAATTTAAAAAATCGTTCATGAAATGAGTTTACTCCATGGGTACTTTCTTTGTATACTTTTGACTATACGGGACGAGTCCGGGATTTACAGGAAATCGCGGTTTTTCGTTTCCCGGCGATTAAACTTTTTTTATTCAGCGTCTCATCAAAAATGAAAACATTTTTAAAAACTACAAGTCTCATGAGCTTTAGTGGTGAAATAATAATTTAAAAAATCGTTCGCGAAATGACTTTACTCCCTGGGTACATTCTTTGTATACATTAGACTATACGGGCCAAGCCCGGGATTTACGGGAAATCGCGGGTTTTCGTTTGCCGGCGATTAAACCTCTTTCATTAAGCGTCTCATCAAAAATGAAAACATTTTTGAAAACTACAAGTCTCATCCGTTTTAGTGGTGAAAAAAAATTTTAAAAAATCTTTTGGGAAATGAGTTTACACCCTGGGTACTTTTTTTGTACACATTCGACTATGCGGGCAAAGCCCGGGATTTACGTGAAATCGCGGGTTTTCGTTTGCCGGCGATTAAACCACTTTCATTAAGCGTCTCATCAAAAATGAAAACATCTTTGAAAACTACTAGTCTCATGCGTTTTAGTGGTGAAAAAATAATTTAAAAAATCGTTCATGAAATGAGTTTACTCCCTTGGTACTTTCTTTCTATACTTTTGACTATACGGGCCGAGTCCGGGATTTACGGTAAATCGCGGGTTTTCGTTTGCCGGCGATTAAACTTTTTTTATTCAGCGTCTCATCAAAAATGAAAACATTTCTGAAAACTACAAGTCTCATGCGTTTTAGTGGTGAAAAAATAATTTAAAAAATCGTTCGGGAAATGAGTTTACTCCCTGGGTACTTTCTTTGTATACTTTTGACTATACGGGCCGATTCCGGAGTTTACGGGAAATGGCGGGTTTTCGTTTGCCGGCGATTAAACCACTTTCATTAAGCGTCTCATCAAAAATGACAACATTTCTAAAAACCACATCTCTCATGCCTTTTAGTGGTGAAAAAATAATTTAAAAAATCGTTCATGCAATGAGTTTACTCCCTGGGTACTTTCTTTGTATACTTTTGACTATACAGTCTTAGTCCGGGGTCTACTGGAAATGGCGGATTTTCGTTTGCCGGCGATTAAACTTCTTTTATTCAGCGTCTCATCAAAAATGAAAACATTTTTGAAAGCTACAAGTCTCATGCGTTTTAGTGGTGAAAAGGTAATTTAAAAAATCGTTTTGGAAATGAGTTTACTCACAGGGTACTTTCTCTGTATACATTCGACTATACGGGCCAAGACCGGGATTTACAGGAAATCGCGGGTTTTCGTTTGCCGGCTATTAAACCACATTCATTAGGCGTCTCATCAAAAATGAAAACATTTCTGCAAACTACAAGTCTCATGCGTTTTAGTGGTGAAAAAATAATTTAAAAAATCGTTCGGGAAATGAGTTTACTCCCTGGGTACTTTCTTTGTATACTTTTGACTATACGGGCCGAGTCCGGAGTTTACGAGAAATGGCGGGTTTTCGTTTGCCGGCGATTAAACCACTTTCATTAAGCGTCTCATCAAAAATGACAACATTTCTGAAAACCACATGTCTCATGCGTTTTAGTGGTGAAAAAATAATTTAAAAAATCGTTCATGCAATGAGTTTACTCCCTGGGTACTTTCTTTGTATACTTTCGACTATACAGTCTGAGTCCGGGGTATTCTGGAAATGGCGGGTTTTCGTTTGCCGGCGATTAAACTTCTTTTATTCAGCGTCTCATCAAAAATGAAAACATTTTTGAAAGCTACAAGTCTCATGCGTTTTAGTGGTGAAAAAATAATTTAAAAAATCGTTCGGGAAATGAGTTTACTCCCTGGGTACTTTCTTTGTATACTTTTGACTATACGGGCCGAGTCCGGAGTTTACGAGAAATGGCGGGTTTTCGTTTGCTGGCGATTAAACCACTTTCATTAAGCGTCTCATCAAAAATGACAACATTTCTGAAAACCACATGTCTCATGCGTTTTAGTGGTGGAAAAATAATTTAAAAAATCGTTCGGGAAATGAGTTTACTCCCTGGGTACTTTCTTTGTATACTTTTGACTATACGGGCCGAGTCCGGAGTTTACGGGAAATGGCGGGTTTTCGTTTGCCGGCGATTAAACTTTTTTTATTCAGCGTCTCATCAAAAATGAAAACATTTTTAAAAACTACAAGTCTCATGAGCTTTAGTGGTGAAATAATAATTTAAAAAATCGTTCGCGAAATGAGTTTACTCCCTGGGTACTTTCTTTGTGTACTTTTAACTATACGGGCCAAGTCCGGGATTTACGGGAAATGTCGGGTTTTCGTTTGCCGGCGATTAAACTTCTTTTATTCAGCGTCTCATCAAAAATGAAAACATTTCTGCAAACTACAAGTCTCATGCGTTTTAGTGGTGAAAAAATAATTTAAAAAATCGTTCGGGAAATGAGTTTACTCCCTGGGTACTTTCTTTGTATACTTTTGACTATACGGGCCGAGTCCGGAGTTTACGAGAAATGGCGGGTTTTCGTTTGCCGGCGATTAAACCACTTTCATTAAGCGTCTCATCAAAAATGACAACATTTCTGAAAACCACATGTCTCATGCGTTTTAGTGGTGAAAAAATAATTTAAAAAATCGTTTATGCAATGAGTTTACTCCCTGGGTACTTTCTTTGTATACTTTTGACTATACAGTCTGAGTCCGGGGTCTACTGGAAATGGCGGGTTTTCGTTTGCCGGCGATTAAACTTCTTTTATTCTGCGTCTCATCAAAAATCTAAACATTTTTGAAAGCTACAAGTCTCATGCGTTTTAGTGGTGAAAAAATAATTTAAAAAATCGTTCGGGAAATGAGTTTACTCCCTGGGTACTTTCTTTGTATACTTTTGACTATATGGGCCGAGTCCGGAGTTTACGAGAAATGGCGGGTTTTCGTTTGCCGGCGATTAAACCACTTTCATTAAGCGTCTCATCAAAAATGACAACATTTCTGAAAACCACATGTCTCATGCGTTTTAGTGGTGAAAAAATAATTTAAAAAATCGTTCGGGAAATGAGTTTACTCCCTGGGTACTTTCTTTGTATACTTTTGACTATACGGGCCGAGTCCGGAGTTTACGGGAAATGGCGGGTTTTCGTTTGCCGGCGATTAAACCACTTTCATTAAGCGTTTCATCAAAAATGACAACATTTCTGAAAACCACATGTCTCATGCGTTTTAGTGGTGAAAAAATAATTTAAAAAATCGTTCATGAAATGAGTTTACTCCATGGGTACTTTCTTTGTATTCTTTTGACTATACGGGACGAGTCCGGGATTTACGGGAAATCGCGGTTTTTCATTTGCCGGCGATTAAACTTTTTTTATTCAGCGTCTCATCAAAAATGAAAACATTTTTAAAAACTACAAGTCTCATGAGCTTTAGTGGTGAAATAATAATTTAAAAAATCGTTCATGCAATGAGTTTACTCCCTGGGTACTTTCTTTGTATACTTTTGACTATACGGGCCTAGTCCGGGATTTACGGGAAATCGCGGGTTTTCGTTTGCCGGCGATTAAACTTTTTTTATTCAGCGTCTCATCAAAAATGAAAACATTTTTAAAAACTACAAGTCTCATGAGCTTTAGTGGTGAAATAATAATTTAAAAAATCGTTCGCGAAATGAATTTACTCCCTGGGTACTTTCTTTGTGTACTTTTAACTATACGGGCCGAGTCCGGGATTTACGGGAAATGTCGGGTTTTCGTTTGCCGGCGATTAAACTTCTTTTATTCAGCCTCTCATCAAAAATGAAAACATTTTTGAAAACTACAAGTCTCATGCGTTTTAGTGGTGAAAAGGTATTTTAAAAAATCGTTTTGGAAATGAGTTTACTCCCTGGGTACTTTCTTTGTATACTTTTGACTATACGGGCCGAGTCCAGAGTTTACGGGAAATGGCGGGTTTTCGTTTGCCGGCGATTAAACCACTTTCATTAAGCGTTTCATCAAAAATGACAACATTTCTGAAAACCACATGTCTCATGCGTTTTAGTGGTGAAAAAATAATTTAAAAAATCGTTCATGAAATGAGTTTACTCCATGGGTACTTTCTTTGTATACTTTTGACTATACGGGACGAGTCCGGGATTTACGGGAAATCGCGGTTTTTCGATTGCCGGCGATTAAACTTTTTTTATTCAGCGTCTCATCAAAAATGAAAACATTTTTAAAAACTACAAGTCTCATGAGCTTTAGTGGTGAAATAATAATTTAAAAAATCGTTCGCGAAATGAGTTTACTCCCTGGGTACATTCTTTGTATACATTAGACTATACGGGCCAAGCCCGGGATTTACGGGAAATCGCGGGTTTTCGTTTGCCGGCGATTAAATCTCTTTCATTAAGCGTCTCATCAAAAATGAAAACATTTTTGAAAACTACAAGTCTTATCCGTTTTAGTGGTGAAAAACAATTTTAAAAAATCTTTCGGGAAATGAGTTTACACCCTGGGTACTTTTTTTGCACACATTCGACTATGCGGGCCAAGCCCGGGATTTACGTGAAATCGCGGGTTTTCGTTTGCCGGCGATTAAACCACTTTCATTAAGCGTCTCATCAAAAATGAAAACATCTTTGAAAACTACTAGTCTCATGCGTTTTAGTGGTGAAAAAATAATTTAAAAAATCGTTCATGAAATGAGTTTACTCCCTTGGTACTTTCTTTCTATACTTTTGACTATACGGGCCGAGTCCGGGATTTACGGTAAATCGCGGGTTTTCGTTTGCCGGCGATTAAACTTTTTTTATTCAGCGTCTCATCAAAAATGAAAACATTTTTAAAAACTACAAGTCTCATGAGCTTTAGTGGTGAAATAATAACTTCAAAAATCGTTTTGGAAATGAGTTTACTCACAGGGTACTTTCTTTGTATACATTCGACTATACGGGCCAAGACCGGGATTCACAGGAAATCGCGTGTTTTCGTTTGCCGGCTATTAAACCACATTCATTAAGCGTCTCATCAAAAATGAAAACATTTCTGAAAACTACAAGTCTCATGCGTTTTAGTGGTGAAAAAATAATTTAAAAAATCGTTCGGGAAATGAGTTTACTCCCTGGGTACTTTCTTTGTATACTTTTGACTATACGGGCCGATTCCGGAGTTTACGGGAAATGGCGGGTTTTCGTTTGCCGGCGATTAAACCACTTTCATTAAGCGTCTCATCAAAAATGACAACATTTCTAAAAACCACATCTCTCATGCCTTTTAGTGGTAAAAAAATAATTTAAAAAATCGTTCATGCAATGAGTTTACTCCCTGGGTACTTTCTTTGTATACTTTTGACTATACAGTCTTAGTCCGGGGTCTACTGGAAATGGCGGATTTTCGTTTGCCGGCGATTAAACTTCTTTTATTCAGCGTCTCATCAAAAATGAAAACATTTTTGAAAGCTACAAGTCTCATGCGTTTTAGTGGTGAAAAGGTAATTTAAAAAATCGTTTTGGAAATGAGTTTACTCAGAGGGTACTTTCTCTGTATACATTCGACTATACGGGCCAAGACCGGGATTTACAGGAAATCGCGGGTTTTCGTTTGCCGGCTATTAAACCACATTCATTAGGCGTCTCATCAAAAATGAAAACATTTCTGCAAACTACAAGTCTCATGCGTTTTAGTGGTGAAAAAATAATTTAAAAAATCGTTCATGCAATGAGTTTACTCCCTGGGTACTTTCTTTGTATACTTTTGACTATACAGTCTGAGTCCGGGGTCTACTGGAAATGGCGGGTTTTCGTTTGCCGGCGATTAAACTTCTTTTATTCAGCGTCTCATCAAAAATGAAAACATTTTGGAAAGCTACAAGTCTCATGCGTTTTAGTGGTGAAAAGGTAATTTAAAAAATCGTTTTGGAAATGAGTTTACTCACAGGGTACTTTCTCTGTATACATTTGACTATACGGGCCAAGACCGGGATTTACAGGAAATCGCGGGTTTTCATTTGCCGGCTATTAAACCACATTCATTAGGCGTCTCATCAAAAATGAAAACATTTCTGAAATTTACAAGTCTCATGCGTTTTAGTGGTGAAAAAATAATTTAAAAAATCGTTCGGAAAATGAGTTTACTCCCTGGGTACTTTCTTTGTATACTTTTGACTATACGGGCCGAGTCCGGAATTTACGGGAAATGGCGGGTTTTCGTTTGCCAGCGATTAAACCACTTTCATTAAGCGTCTCATCAAAAATGACAACATTTCTGAAAACCACATGTCTCATGCGTTTTAGTGGTGAAATAATAATTTAAAAAATCGTTCATGCAATGAGTTTACTCCCTGGGTACTTTCTTTGTATACTTTTGACTATACGGGTCTAGTCCGGGATTTACGGGAAATCGCGGGTTTTCGTTTGCCGGCGATTAAACTTTTTTTATTCAGCGTCTCATCAAAAATGAAAACATTTTTAAAAACGATAAGTCTCATGAGCTTTAGTGGTGAAATAATAATTTTAAAAAATCGTTCGCGAAATGAGTTTACTCCCTGGGTACTTTCTTTGTGTACTTTTAACTATACGGGCCGAGTCCAAGATTTACGGGAAATGTCGGGTTTTCGTTTGCCGGCGATTAAACCTCTTTCATTAGGCGTCTCATCAAAAATGAAAACATTTTTGAAAACTACAAGTCTCATCCGTTTTAGTGGTGAAAAAAAATTTTAAAAAATCGTTCGGGAAATGAGTTTACACCCTGGGTACTTTTTTTGTATACATTCGACTATGCGGGCCAAGCCCGGGATTTACGTGAAATCGCGGGTTTTCGTTTGCCGGCGATTAAACCACTTTCATTAAGCGTCTCATCAAAAATGAAAACATTTTTGAAAACTACTAGTCTCATGCGTTTTAGTGGTGAAAAAATAATTTAAAAAATCGTTCATGAAATGAGTTTACTCCCTTGGTACTTTCTTTCTATACTTTTGACTATATGGGTCGAGTCCGGGATTTACGGTAAATCGCGGGTTTTCGTTTGCTGGCGATTAAACCACTTTCATTAAGCGTCTCATCAAAAATGAAAACATTTCTGAAAACTACAAGTCTCATGCGTTTTAGTGGTGAAAATATAATTTAAAAAATCGTTCGGGAAATGACTTTACTCCCTGGGTACTTTCTTTGTATACTTTTGACTATACGGGCCGATTCCGGAGTTTACGGAAAATGGCGGGTTTTCGTTTGCCGGCGATTAAACCACTTTCATTAAGCGTCTCATCAAAAATGACAACATTTCTGAAAACCACATGTCTCATGCCTTTTAGTGGTGAAAAAATAATTTAAAAAATCGTTCATGCAATGAGTTTACTCCCTGGGTACTTTCTTTGTATACTTTTGACTATACAGTCTGAGTCCGGGGTCTACTGGAAATGGCGGGTTTTCGTTTGCCGGCGATTAAACTTCTTTTATTCAGCGTCTCATCAAAAATGAAAACATTTTTGAAAGCTACAAGTCTCATGCGTTTTAGTGGTGAAAAGGTAATTTAAAAAATCGTTTTGGAAATCAGTTTACTCACAGGGTACTTTCTCTGTATACATTCGACTATACGGGCCAAGACCGGGATTTACAGGAAATCGCGGGTTTTCGTTTGCCGGCTATTAAACCACATTCATTAGGCGTCTCATCAAAAATGAAAACATTTCTGCAAACTACAAGTCTCATGCGTTTTAGTGGTGAAAAAATAATTTAAAAAATCGTTCGGGAAATGAGTTTACTCCCTGGGTACTTTCTTTGTATACTTTTGACTATACGGGCCGAGTCCGGAGTTTACGGGAAATGGCAGGTTTTCGTTTGCCGGCGATTAAACCACTTTCATTAAGCGTCTCATCAAAAATGACAACATTTCTGAAAACCAAATGTCTCATGCGTTTTAGTGGTTAAAAAATAATTTAAAAAATCGTTCGGGAAATGAGTTTACTCCCTGGGTACTTTCTTTGTATACTTTTGACTATACGGGCCGAGTCCGGAGTTTACGGGAAATGGCGGGTTTTCGTTTGCCGGCGATTAAACCACTTTTATTACGCGTCTCATCAAAAATGACAACATTTCTGAAAGCCGCATGTCTCATGCGTTTTAGTGGTGAAAAAATAATTTAAAAAATCGTTCATGCAATGAGTTTACTCCCTGGGTACTTTCTTTGTATACTTTTGACTATACAGGCCTAGTCCGGGATTTACGGGAAATCGCGGGTTTTCGTTTGCCGGCGATTAAATTTTTTTATTCAGCGTCTCATCAAAAATGAAAACATTTTTAAAAACTACAAGTCTCATGAGCTTTAGTGGTGAAATAATAATTTAAATAATCGTTCGCGAAATGAGTTTACTCCCTGGGTACTTTCTTTGTGTACTTTTAACTATACGGGCCGAGTCCGGGATTTACGGGAAATGTCGGGTTTTCGTTTGCCGGCGATTAAACTTCTTTTATTCAGGGTCTCATCAAAAATGACAACATTTCTGAAAACCACATGTCTCATGCGTTTTAGTGGTGAAAAAACAATTTAAAAAATCGTTCATGAAATGAGTTTACTCCATGGGTACTTTCTTTGTATACTTTTGACTATACGGGACGAGTCCGGGATTTACGGGAAATCGCGGGTTTTCGTTTGCCAGCGATTAAACCACTTTTATTACGCGTCTCATCAAAAATGACAACATTTCTGAAAACCACATGTCTCATGCGTTTTAGTGGTGAAAAAATAATTTAAAAAATCGTTCGGGAAATGAGTTTACTCCCTGGGTACTTTCTTTGTATACTTTTGACTATACGGGCTGAGGCCGGAGTTTACGGGAAATGGCGGGTTTTCGTTTGCCGGCGATTAAACCACTTTTATTACGCGTCTCATCAAAAATGACAACATTTCTGAAAACCACATGTCTCATGCGTTTTAGTGGTGAAAAAATAATTTAAAAAATCGTTCATGCAATGAGTTTACTCCCTGGGTACTTTCTTTGTATACTTTTGACTATACGGGCCTAGTCCGGGATTTACGGGAAATCGCGGGTTTTCGTTTGCCGGCGATTAAACTTTTTTTATTCAGCGTCTCATCAAAAATGAAAACATTTTTAAAAACTACAAGTCTCATCCGTTTTAGTGGTAAAAAAAAAATTTTAAAAAATCGTTCGGGAAATGAGTTTACACCCTGGGTACTTTTTTTGTATACATTCGACTATGCGGGCCAAGCCCGGGATTTACGTGAAATCGCGGGTTTTCGTTTGCCGGCGATTAAACCACTTTCATTAAGCGTCTCATCAAAAATGAAAACATTTTGGAAAACTACTAGTCTCATGCGTTTTAGTGGTGAAAAAATAATTTAAAAAATCGTTCATGAAATAAGTTTATTCTCTTGGTACTTTCTTTCTATACTTTTGACTATACGGGCCGAGTCCGGGATTTACGGTAAATCGCGGGTTTTCGTTTGCCGGCGATTAAACTTTTTTTATTCAGCGTCTCATCAAAAATGAAAACATTTTTAAAAACTACAAGTCTCATGAGCTTTATTGGTGAAATAATAACTTCAAAAATCGTTTTGGAAATGAGTTTACTCACAGGGTACTTTCTTTTTATACATTCGACTATACGGGCCAAGACCGGGATTCACAGGAAATCGCGTGTTTTCGTGTGCCGGCTATTAAACCACATTCATTAAGCGTCTCATCAAAAATGAAAACATTTCTGAAAACTACAAGTCTCATGCGTTTTAGTGGTGAAAATATAATTTAAAAAATCGTTTTGGAAATCAGTTTACTCACAGGGTACTTTCTCTGTATACATTCGACTATACGGGCCAAGACCGGGATTTACAGGAAATCGCGGGTTTTCGGTTGCCGGCTATTAAACCACATTCATTAGGCGTCTCATCAAAAATGAAAACATTTCTGCAAACTACAAGTCTCATGCGTTTTAGTGGTGAAAAAATAATTTAAAAAATCGTTCGGGAAATGAGTTTACTCCCTGGGTACTTTCTTTGTATACTTTTGACTATACGGGCCGAGTCCGGAGTTTACGGGAAATGGCGGGTTTTCGTTTGCCGGCGATTAAACCACTTTCATTAAGCGTCGCATCAAAAATGACAACATTTCTGAAAACCACATGTCTCATGCGTTTTAGTGGTGAAAAAATAATTTAAAAAATCGTTCGGGAAATGAGTTTACTCCCTGGGTACTTTCTTTGTATACTTTTGACTATACGGGCCGAGTCCGGAGTTTACGGGAAATGGCGGGTTTTCGTTTGCCGGCGATTAAACCACTTTTATTACGCGTCTCATCAAAAATGACAACATTTCTGAAAACCACATGTCTCATGTGTTTTAGTGGTGAAAAAATAATTTAAAAAATCGTTCATGCAATGAGTTTACTCCCTGGGTACTTTCTTTGTATACTTTTGACTATACGGGCCTAGTCCGGGATTTACGGGAAATCGCGGGTTTTCGTTTGCCGGCGATTAAATTTTTTTATTCAGCGTCTCATCAAAAATGAAAACATTTTTAAAAACTACAAGTCTCATGAGCTTTAGTGGTGAAATAATAATTTAAATAATCGTTCGCGAAATGAGTTTACTCCCTGGGAACTTTCTTTGTGTACTTTTAACTATACGGGCCGAGTCCGGGATTTACGGGAAATGTCGGGTTTTCGTTTGCCGGCGATTAAACTTCTTTTATTCAGCGTCTCATCAAAAATGACAACATTTCTTAAAACCACATGTCTCATGCGTTTTAGTGGTGAAAAAACAATTTAAAAAATCGTTCATGAAATGAGTTTACTCCATGGGTACTTTCTTTGTATACTTTTGACTATACGGGACGAGTCCGGGATTTACGGGAAATCGCGGGTTTTCGTTTGCCGGCGATTAAACCACTTTTATTACGCGTCTCATCAAAAATGACAACATTTCTGAAAACCACATGTCTCATGCGTTTTAGTGGTGAAAAAATAATTTAAAAAATCGTTCATGCAATGAGTTTACTTCCTGGGTACTTTCTTTGTATACTTTTGACTATACGGGCCTAGTTCGGATTTACGGGAAATCGCGGGTTTTCGTTTGCCGGCGATTAAACTTTTTTTATTCAGCGTCTCATCAAAAATGAAAACATTTTTAAAAACTACAAGTCTCATGAGCTTTAGTGGTGAAATAATAATTTAATAAATCGTTCGCGAAATGAGTTTACTCCCTGGGTACTTTCTTTGTGTACTTTTAACTATACGGGCCGAGTCCGGGATTTACGGGAAATGTCGGGTTTTCGTTTGCCGGCGATTAAACTTCTTTTATTCAGCGTCTCATCAAAAATGAAAACATTTTTGAAAACTACAAGTCTCATCCGTTTGAGTGGTGAAAAAATAATTTAAAAAATCGTTCGGAAAATGAGTTTACTCCCTGGTTACTTTCTTTGTATACTTTTGACTATACGGGCCAAGCCCGGGATTTACGGGAAATCGCGGGTTTTCGTTTGCCGGCGATTAAACCTCTTTCATTAAGCGTCTCATCAAAAATGAAAACATTTTTGAAAACTACAAGTCTCATCCGTTTTAGTGGTGAAAAAAAAATTAAAAAATCGTTCGGGAAATGAGTTTACACCCTGGGTACTTTTTTTGTATACATTCGACTATGCGGGCCAAGCCCGGGATTTACGTGAAATCGCGGGGTTTTGTTTGCCGGCGATTAAACCACTTTTATTAAGCGTCTCATCAAAAATGAAAACATTTTTGAAAACTACTAGTCTCATGCGTTCTAGTGGTGAAAAAATAATTTAAAAAATCGTTCATGAAATGAGTTTACTCCATGGGTACTTTCTTTGTATACTTTTGACTATACGGGACGAGTCCGGGATTTACGGGAAATCGCGGTTTTTCGTTTGCCGGCGATTAAACTTTTTTTATTCAGCGTCTCATCAAAAATGAAAACATTTTTAAAAACTACAAGTCTCATGAGCTTTAGTGGTGAAATAATAACTTAAAAAATCGTTCGCGAAATGAGTTTACTCCCTGGGTACTTTCTTTGTATACATTCGACTATACGGGCGAAGCCCGTGATTTACGGGAAATCGCGGGTTTTCGTTTGCCGGCGATTAAACCTCTTTCATTAAGCGTCTCATCAAAAATGAAAATATTTTTGAAAACTACAAGTCTCATCCGTTTTAGTGGTGAAAAAAAAAATTAAAAAATCGTTCCGGAAATGAGTTTACACCCTGGGTACTTTCTTTGTATACATTCGACTATGCGGGCCAAGCCGGGATTTACGTGAAATCGCGGGTTTTCGTTTGCCGGCTATTAAACCTCTTTCATTAAGCGGCTCATCAAAAATGAAAACATTTTTGAAAACTACTAGTCTCATGCATTTTAGTGGTGAAAAAATAATTTAAAAAATCGTTCGGAAAATGAGTTTACACCCTGGGTACTTTTTTTGTATACATTCGACTATGCGGGCCAAGCCCGGGATTTACGTGAAATCGCGGGTTTTCGTTTGCCGGCGATTAAACCACTTTCATTAAGAGTCTCATCAAAAATGAAAACATTTCTGAAAACTACAAGTCTCATCCGTTTTAGTGGTGAAAAAAAAATTTAAAAAATCGTTCGGAAAATGAGTTTACTCCCTGAGTCCGGGATTTACGGTAAATCGCGGGTTTTCGTTTGCCGGCGATTAAACTTTTTTTATTCAGCGTCTCATCAAAAATGAAAACATTTTTAAAAACTACAAGTCTCATGAGCTTTAGTGGTGAAATAATAACTTAAAAAATCGTTCGCGAAATGAGTTTACTCCCTGGGTACTTTCTTTGTATACATTCGACTATACGGGCGAAGCCCGTGATTTACGGGAAATCGCGGGTTTTCGTTTGCCGGCGATTAAACCACTTTCATTGAGCGTTTCATCAAAAATGACAACATTTCTGAAAACCACATGTCTCATGCGTTCTAGTGGTGAAAAAATAATTTAAAAAATCGTTCATGAAATGAGTTTACTCCATGGGTACTTTCTTTGTATACTTTTGACTATACGGGACGAGTCCGGGATTTACGGGATATCGCGGTTTTTCGTTTGCCGGCGATTAAACTTTTTTTATTCAGCGTCTCATCAAAAATGAAAACATTTTTAAAAACTACAAGTCTCATGAGCTTTAGTGGTGAAATAATAATTTAAAAAATCGTTCGCGAAATGAGTTTACTCCCTGGGTACTTTCTTTGTATACATTAGACTATACGGGCCAAGCCCGGGATTTACGGGAAATCGCGGGTTTTCGTTTGCCGGCAATTAAACCTCTTTCATTAAGCGTCTCATCAAAAATGAAAACATTTTTGAAAACTACAAGCCTCATCCGTTTTAGTGGTGAAAAAAAAAATTAAAAAATCGTTCGGGAAATGAGTTTACACTCTGGGTACTTTTTTTGTATACATTCGACTATGCGGGCCAAGCCCGGGATTTACGTGAAATCGCGGGTTTTCGTTTGCCGGCGATTAAACCACTTTCATTAAGCGTCTCATCAAAAATGAAAACATTTTTGAAAACTACTAGTCTCATGCGTTTTAGTGGTGAAAAAATAATTTAAAAAATCGTTTGGAAAATGAGTTTACTCCCTGGGTACTTTCTTTGTATACTTTTGACTATACGGGCCAAGCCCGGGATTTACGGGAAATCGCGGGTTTTCGTTTCCGGCGATTATACTTCTTTTATTCAGCGTCTCATCCAAAATGAAAACATTTATGAAAACTACAAGTCTCATGCGTTTTAGTGGTGAAAAAATAATTTAAAAAATCGTTCGGGAAATGAGTTTACTCCCTGGGTACTTTCTTTGTATACTTTTGTCTATACGGGCCGAGTACGGAGTTTACGGGAAATGGCGGGTTTTCGTTTGCCGGCGATTAAACCACTTTCATTAAGCGTCTCATCAAAAATGACAACATTTCTGAAAACCACATGTCTCATGCGTTTTAGTGGTGAAAAAATAATTTAAAAAATCGTTCATGAAATGAGTTTACTCCCTTGGTACTTTCTTTGTATACTTTTGACTATACGGGCCGAGTCCGGGATTTACGGTAAATCGCGGGTTTTCGTTTGCCGGCGATTAAACTTTTTTTATTCAGCGTCTCATCAAAAATGAAAACATTTTTAAAAAATACAAGTCTCATGAGCTTTAGTGGTGAAATAATAACTTAAAAAATCGTTCGCGAAATGAGTTTACTCCCTGGGTACTTTCTTTGTATACATTCGACTATACGGGCGAAGCCCGTGATTTACGGGAAATCGCGGGTCTTCGTTTGCCGGCGATTAAACCTCTTTCATTAAGCGTCTCATCAAAAATGAAAACATTTTTGAAAACTACTAGTCTCATGCGTTTTAGTGGTGAAAAAATAATTTAAAAAATCGTTCGGAAAATGAGTTTACTCCCTGGGTACTTTCTTTGTATACTTTTGACTATACGGGCCAAGCTCGGGATTTACGGGAAATCGCGGGTTTTCGTTTGCCGGCGATTAAACCACTTTCATTAAGAGTCTCATCAAAAATGAAAACATTTCTGAAAACTACAAGTCTCATCCGTTTTAGTGGTGAAAAAAAAATTTAAAAAATCGTTCGGGAAATGAGTTTACACCCTGGGTACTTTTTTTGTATACATTCGACTATGCGGGCCAAGCCCGGGATTTACGGGAAATCGCGGGTTTTCGTTTGCCGGCGAATATACTTCTTTTATTCAGCGTCTCATCAAGAATGAAAACATTTATGAAAACTACAAGTCTCATGCGTTTTAGTGGTGAAAAAATAATTTAAAAAATCTTTCGGGAAATGAGTTTACTCCCTGGGTACTTTCTTTGTATACTTTTGACGATACGGGCCGAGTCCGGAGTTTACGGGAAATGGCGGGTTTTCGTTTGCCGGCGATTAAACCACTTTCATTAAGCGTCTCATCAAAAATGACAACATTTCTGAAAACCACATGTCTCATGCGTTTTAGTGGTGAAAAAATAATTTAAAAAATCTTTCGGGAAATGAGTTTACTCCCTGGGTACTTTCTTTGTATACTTTTGACTATACGGGCCGAGTCCGGAGTTTACGGGAAATGGCGGGTTTTCGTTTGCCGGCGATTAAACCACTTTCATTAAGCGTCTCATCAAAAATGACAACATTTTTGAAAACTACAAGTCTCATGCGTTTTAGTGGTGAAAAGGTAATTTAAAAAATCGTTTTGGAAATGAGTTTACTCACAGGGTACTTTCTTTGTATACATTCGACTATACGGGCCAAGACCGGGATTTACAGGAAATCGCGGGTTTTGGTTTGCCGGCTATTAAACCACATTCATTAGGCGTCTCATCAAAAATGAAAACATTTCTGAAAACTACAAGTCTCATGCGTTTTAGTGGTGAAAAAATAATTTAAAAAATCGTTCGGGAAATGAGTTTACTCCCTGGGTACTTTCTTTGCATACTTTTGACTATACGGGCCGAGACCGGAGTTTACGGGAAATGGCGGGTTTTCGTTTGCCGGCGATTAAACCACTTTCATTAAGCGTCTCATCAAAAATGACAACATTTCTGAAAACCACATGTCTCATGCGTTTTAGTGGTGAAAAAATAATTTAAAAAATCGTTCATGCAATGTGTTTACTCCCTGGGTACTTTCTTTGTATACTTTTGACTATACGGGCCGAGTCCGGGATTTACGGGAAATCGCGGGTTTTCGTTTGCCGGCGATTAAACTTTTTTTATTCAGCGTCTCATCAAAAATGAAAACATTTTTAAAAACTACAAGTCTCATGAGCTTTAGTGGTGAAATAATAATTTAAAAAATCGTTCGCGAAATGAGTTTACTCCCTGGGTACTTTCTTTGTATACTTTTAACTATACGGGCTGAGTCCGGGGTTTACGGGAAATGGCGGGTTTTCGTTTGCCGGCGATTAAACTTCTTTTATTCAGCGTCTCTTTAAAAATGAAAACATTTTTGGAAACTACAAGTCTCATGGGTTTTAGTGGTGAAAAGGTAATTTAAAAAATCGTTTTGGAAATGAGTTTACTCCCTGGGTACTTTCTTTGTATACTTGTGACTATACGGGCCGAGTCCAGGATTTACGGGAAATGGCGGGTTTTCGTTTTCCGGCGATGAAACTTCTTTTATTCAGCGTCTCATCAAAAATGAAAACATTTTTGAAAACTACAAGTCTCATGCGTTTTAGTGGTGAAAAAATAATTTAAAAAATCGTTCGGGAAATCAGTTTACTCCCTGGGTACTTTCTTTATATACATTTAACTATACGGGCCAAGCCAGGGATTTACGGGAAATCGCGGGTTTTCGTTTGCCGGCGATTAAACTTCTTTTATTCAGCGTCTCATCAAAAATGGAAACATTTCTGAAAACTACAAGTCTCATGCGTTTTAGTGGTGAAATAATAATTTAAAAAATCGTTCGCGAAATGAGTTTACCCCCTGGGTACTTTCTTTGTATACTTTTAACTATACGAGCTGAGTCCGGGGTTTACGGGAAATGGCGGGTTTTCGTTTGCCGGCGATTAAACTTCTTTTATTCAGCGTCTCATCAAAAATGAAAATATTTTTGAAAACTACAAGTCTCATGCGTTTTAGTGGTGAAAAGGTAATTTAAAAAATCGTTTTGGAAATGAGTTTACTCACAGGGTACTTTCTTTGTATACATTCGACTATACGGGCCAAGACCGGGATTTACAGGAAATCGCGGGTTTTGGTTTTTCGGCTATTAAACCACATTCATTAGGCGTCTCATCAAAAATGAAAACATTTCTGAAAACTACAAGTCTCATGCGTTTTAGTGGTGAAAAAATAATTTAAAAAATCGTTCGGGAAATGAGTTTACTCCCTGGGTACTTTCTTTGCATACTTTTGACTATACGGGCCGAGACCGGAGTTTACGGGAAATGGCGGGTTTTCGTTTGCCGGCGATTAAACCACTTTCATTAAGCGTCTCATCAAAAATGACAACATTTCTGAAAACCACATGTCTCATGCGTTTTAGTGGTGAAAAAATAATTTAAAAAATCGTTCATGCAATGTGTTTACTCCCTGGGTACTTTCTTTGTATTCTTTTGACTATACGGGCGAGTCCGGGATTTACGGGAAATCGCGGGTTTTCGTTTGCCGGCGATTAAACTTTTTTTATTCAGCGTCTCATCAAAAATGAAAACATTTTTAAAAACTACAAGTCTCATGAGCTTTAGTGGTGAAATAATAATTTAAAAAATCGTTCGCGAAATGAGTTTACTCCCTGGGTACTTTCTTTGTATACTTTTAACTATACGGGCTGAGTCCGGGGTTTACGGGAAATGGCGGGTTTTCGTTTGCCGGCGATTAAACTTCTTTTATTCAGCGTCTCTTTAAAAATGAAAACATTTTTGAAAACTACAAGTCTCATGGGTTTTAGTGGTGAAAAGGTAATTTAAAAAATCGTTTTGTAAATGAGTTTACTCCCTGGGTACTTTCTTTGTATACTTGTGACTATACGGGCCGAGTCCGGGATTTACGGGAAATGGCGGGTTTTCGTTTGCCGGCGATGAAACTTCTTTTATTCAGCGTCTCATCGAAAATGAAAACATTTTTGAAAACTACAAGTCTCATGCGTTTTAGTGGTGAAAAAATAATTTAAAAAATCGTTCGGGAAATCAGTTTACTCCCTGGGTACTTTCTTTATATACATTTAACTATACGGGCCAAGCCAGGGATTTACGGGAAATCGCGGGTTTTCGTTTGCCGGCGATTAAACTTCTTTTATTCAGCGTCTCATCAAAAATGGAAACATTTCTGAAAACTACAAGTCTCATGCGTTTTAGTGGTGAAATAATAATTTAAAAAATCGTTCGGGAAATGAGTTTACTCCCTGGGTACTTTCTTTGTATACTTTTAACTATACGAGCTGAGTCCGGGGTTTACGGGAAATGGCGGGTTTTCGTTTGCCGGCGATTAAACTTCTTTTATTCAGCGTCTCATCAAAAATGAAAACATTTTTGAAAACTACAAGTCTCATGCGTTTTAGTGGTAAAAAGATAATTTAAAAAATCGTTTTGGAAATGAGTTTACACCCTGGGTACTTTCTTTGTATACATTCGACTATGCGGGCCAAGCCGGGATTTACGTGAATTCGCGGGTTTTCGTTTGCCGGCGATTAAACCTCTTTCATTAAGAGTCTCATCAAAAATGAAAACATTTCTGAAAACTACAAGTCTCATCCGTTTTAGTGGTGAAAAAAAAATTTAAAAAATCGTTCGGGAAATGAGTTTACTCCCTGGGTACTTTCTTTGTATACTTTTGACTATACGGGCCGAGTCCGGGATTTACGGGAAATCGCGGGTTTTCGTTTGCCGGCGATTAAACTTTTTTTATTCAGCGTCACATCATAAATGAAAACATTTTTAAAAACTACAAGTCTCATGAGCTTTAGTGGTGAAATAATAATTTAAAAAATCGTTCGCGAAATGAGTTTACTCCCTGGGTACTTTCTTTGTATACTTTTAACTATACGGGCTGAGTCCGGGGTTTACGGGAAATGGCGGGTTTTCGTTTGCCGGCGATTAAACTTCTTTTATTCAGCGTCTCATCAAAAATGAAAACATTTTTGAAAACTACAAGTCTCATGGGTTTTAGTGGTGAAAAGGTAATTTAAAAAATCGTTTTGGAATTGAGTTTACTCCCTGGGTACTTTCTTTGTATACTTGTGACTATACGGGCCGAGTCCGGGATTTACGGGAAATGGCGGGTTTTCGTTTGCCGGCGATGAAACTTCTTTTATTCAGCGTCTCATCAAAAATGAAAACATTTTTGAAAACTACAAGTCTCATGCGTTTTAGTGGTGAAAAAATAATTTAAAAAATCGTTCGCGAAATGAGTTTACTCCCTGGGTACTTTCTTTGTATACTTTTAACTATACGGGCTGAGTCCGGGGTTTACGGGAAATGGCGGGTTTTCGTTTGCCGGCGATTAAACTTCTTTTATTCAGCGTCTCATCAAAAATGAAAACATTTTTGAAAACTACAAGTCTCATGCGTTTTAGTGGTAAAAAGATAATTTAAAAAATCGTTTTGGAAATGAGTTTACACCCTGGGTACTTTCTTTGTATACATTCGACTATGCGGGCAAGCCGGGATTTACGTGAAATCGCGGGTTTTCGTTTGCCGGCGATTAAACCTCTTTCATTAAGAGTCTCATCAAAAATGAAAACATTTCTGAAAACTACAAGTCTCATCCGTTTTAGTGGTGAAAAAAAAATTTAAAAAATCGTTCGGGAAATGAGTTTACACCCTGGGTACTTTTTTTGTATACATTCGACTATGCGGGCCAAGCCCGGGATTTACGGGAAATCGCGGGTTTTTGTTTGCCGGCGATTCTACTTCTTTTATTCAGCGTCTCATCAAAAATGAAAACATTTATGAAAACTACAAGTCTCATGCGTTTTAGTGGTGAAAAAATAATTTAAAAAATCTTTCGGGAAATGAGTTTACTCCCTGGGTACTTTCTTTGTATACTTTTGACTATACGAGCCGAGTCCGGAGTTTACGGGAAATGGCGGGTTTTCGTTTGCCGGCGATTAAATCACTTTCATTAAGAGTCTCATCAAAAATGACAACATTTCTGAAAACCACATGTCTCATGCGTTTTAGTGGTGAAAAAATAATTTAAAAAATCGTTCATGAAATGAGTTTACTCCCTTGGTACTTTCTTTCTATACTTTTGACTATACGGGCCGAGTCCGGGATTTACGGGAAATCGCGGGTTTTCGTTTGCCGGCGATTAAACTTTTTTTATTCAGCGTCTCATCAAAAATGAAAACATTTTTAAAAACTACAAGTCTCATGAGCTTTAGTGGTGAAATAATAACTTAAAAAATCGTTCGCGAAATGAGTTTACTCCCTGGGTACTTTCTTTGTAAACTTTTGACTATACGGGCTGAGTCCGGGGTTTACTGGAAATGGCGGGTTTTCGTTTGCCGGCGATTAAACTTCTTTTATTCAGCGTCTCATCAAAAATGAAAATATTTTTGAAAACTACAAGTCTCATGCGTTTTAGTGGTGAAAAGGTAATTTAAAAAATCGTTTTGGAAATGAGTTTACTCACAGGGTACTTTCTTTGTATACATTCGACTATACGGGCCAAGACCGGGATTTACAGGAAATCGCGGGTTTTCGTTTGCCGGCTATTAAACCACATTCATTAGGCGTCTCATCAAAAATGAAAACATTTCTGAAAACTACAAGTCTCATGCGTTTTAGTGGTGAAAAAATAATTTAAAAAATCGTTCGGGAAATGAGTTTACTCCCTGGGTATTTTCTTTGTATACTTTTGACTATACGGGCCGAGTCCGGAGTTTACGGGAAATGGCGGGTTTTCGTTTGCCGGCGATTAAACCACTTTCATTAAGCGTCTCATCAAAAATGACAACATTTCTGAAAACCACATGTCTCATGCGTTTTAGTGGTGAAAAAATAATTTAAAAAATCGTTCATGCAATGAGTTTACTCCCTGGGTACTTTCTTTGTATACTTTTGACTATACGGGCCGAGTCCGGGATTTACGGGAAATCGCGGGTTTTCGTTTGCCGGCGATTAAACTTTTTTTATTCAGCGTCTCATCAAAAATGAAAACATTTTTAAAAACTACAAGTCTCATGAGCTTTAGTGGTGAAATAATAATTTAAAAAATCGTTCGCGAAATGAGTTTACTCCCTGGGTACTTTCTTTATATACTTTTAACTATACGGGCTGAGTCCGGGGTTTACGGGAAATGGCGGGTTTTCGTTTGCCGGCGATTAAACTTCTTTTATTCAGCGTCTCATCAAAAATGAAAACATTTTTGAAAACTACAAGTCTCATCCGTTTTAGTGGTGAAAAAATAATTTAAAAAATCGTTTTGGAAATGAGTTTACTCCCTGGGTACTTTCTTTGTATACTTGTGACTATACGGGCCGAGTCCGGGATTTACGGGAAATGGCGGGTTTTTGTTTGCCGGCGATTAAACTTCTTTTATTCAGCGTCTCATCAAAAATGAAAACATTTTTGAAAACTACAAGTCTCATGCGTTTTAGTGGTGAAAAAATAATTTAAAAAATCGTTCGGGAAATCAGTTTACTCCCTGGGTACTTTCTTTATATACATTCAACTATACGGGCCAAGCCCGGGATTTACGGGAAATCGCGGGTTTTCGTTTGCCGGCGATTAAACTTCTTTTATTCAGCGTCTTATCAAAAATGAAAACATTTCTGAAAACTACAAGTCTCATGCGTTTTAGTGGTGAAAAAATAATTTAAAAAATCGTTCGGGAAACGAGTTTACTCCCTGGGTACTTTCTTTGTATACTTTTGACTATACGGGCCGAGTCCGGAGTTTACGGGAAATGGCGGGTTTTCGTTTGCCGGCGATTAAACCACTTTCATTAAGCGTCTCATCAAAAATGACAACATTTCTGAAAACCACATGTCCCATGCGTTTTAGTGGTGAAAAAATAATTTAAAAAATCGTTCGGGAAACGAGTTTACTCCCTGGGTACTTTCTTTGTATACATTTAACTATACGGGCCAAGCCAGGGATTTACGGGAAATCGCGGGTTTTCGTTTGCCGGCGATTAAACTTCTTTTATTCAGCGTCTCATCAAAAATGGAAACATTTCTGAAAACTACAAGTCTCATGCGTTTTAGTGGTGAAATAATAATTTAAAAAATCGTTCGCGAAATGAGTTTACTCCCTGGGTACTTTCTTTGTATACTTTTAACTATACGAGCTGAGTCCGGGGTTTACGGGAAATGGCGGGTTTTCGTTTGCCGGCGATTAAACTTCTTTTATTCAGCGTCTCATCAAAAATGAAAACATTTTTGAAAACTACAAGTCTCATGCGTTTTAGTGGTAAAAAGATAATTTAAAAAATCGTTTTGGAAATGAGTTTACACCCTGGGTACTTTCTTTGTATACATTCGACTATGCGGGCCAAGCCGGGATTTACGTGAATTCGCGGGTTTTCGTTTGCCGGCGATTAAACCTCTTTCATTAAGAGTCTCATCAAAAATGAAAACATTTCTGAAAACTACAAGTCTCATCCGTTTTAGTGGTGAAAAAAAAATTTAAAAAATCGTTCGGGAAATGAGTTTACTCCCTGGGTACTTTCTTTGTATACTTTTGACTATACGGGCCGAGTCCGGGATTTACGGGAAATCGCGGGTTTTCGTTTGCCGGCGATTAAACTTTTTTTATTCAGCGTCTCATCATAAATGAAAACATTTTTAAAAACTACAAGTCTCATGAGCTTTAGTGGTGAAATAATAATTTAAAAAATCGTTCGCGAAATGAGTTTACTCCCTGGGTACTTTCTTTGTATACTTTTAACTATACGGGCTGAGTCCGGGGTTTACGGGAAATGGCGGGTTTTCGTTTGCCGGCGATTAAACTTCTTTTATTCAGCGTCTCATCAAAAATGAAAACATTTTTGAAAACTACAAGTCTCATGGGTTTTAGTGGTGAAAAGGTAATTTAAAAAATCGTTTTGGAATTGAGTTTACTCCCTGGGTACTTTCTTTGTATACTTGTGACTATACGGGCCGAGTCCGGGATTTACGGGAAATGGCGGGTTTTCGTTTGCCGGCGATGAAACTTCTTTTATTCAGCGTCTCATCAAAAATGAAAACATTTTTGAAAACTACAAGTCTCATGCGTTTTAGTGGTGAAAAAATAATTTAAAAAATCGTTCGCGAAATGAGTTTACTCCCTGGGTACTTTCTTTGTATACTTTTAACTATACGGGCTGAGTCCGGGGTTTACGGGAAATGGCGGGTTTTCGTTTGCCGGCGATTAAACTTCTTTTATTCAGCGTCTCATCAAAAATGAAAACATTTTTGAAAACTACAAGTCTCATGCGTTTTAGTGGTAAAAAGATAATTTAAAAAATCGTTTTGGAAATGAGTTTACACCCTGGGTACTTTCTTTGTATTCATTCGACTATGCGGGCAAGCCGGGATTTACGTGAAATCGCGGGTTTTCGTTTGCCGGCGATTAAACCTCTTTCATTAAGAGTCTCATCAAAAATGAAAACATTTCTGAAAACTACAAGTCTCATCCGTTTTAGTGGTGAAAAAAAAATTTAAAAAATCGTTCGGGAAATGAGTTTACACCCTGGGTACTTTTTTTGTATACATTCGACTATGCGGGCCAAGCCCGGGATTTACGGGAAATCGCGGGTTTTCGTTTGCCGGCGATTCTACTTCTTTTATTCAGCGTCTCATCAAAAATGAAAACATTTATGAAAACTACAAGTCTCATGCGTTTTAGTGGTGAAAAAATAATTTAAAAAATCTTTCGGGAAATGAGTTTACTCCCTGGGTACTTTCTTTGTATACTTTTGACTATACGAGCCGAGTCCGGAGTTTACGGGAAATGGCGGGTTTTCGTTTGCCGGCGATTAAACCACTTTCATTAAGAGTCTCATAAAAAATGACAACATTTCTGAAAACCACATGTCTCATGCGTTTTAGTGGTGAAAAAATAATTTAAAAAATCGTTCATGAAATGAGTTTACTCCCTTGGTACTTTCTTTCTATACTTTTGACTATACGGGCCGTGTCCGGGATTTACAGGAAATCGCGGGTTTTCGTTTGCCGGCGATTAAACTTTTTTTATTCAGCGTCTCATCAAAAATGAAAACATTTTTAAAAACTACAAGTCTCATGAGCTTTAGTGGTGAAATAATAACTTAAAAAATCGTTCGCGAAATGAGTTTACTCCCTGGGTACTTTCTTTGTAAACTTTTGACTATACGGGCTGAGTCCGGGGTTTACTGGAAATGGCGGGTTTTCGTTTGCCGGCGATTAAACTTCTTTTATTCAGCGTCTCATCAAAAATGAAAATATTTTTGAAAACTACAAGTCTCATGCGTTTTAGTGGTGAAAAGGTAATTTAAAAAATCGTTTTGGAAATGAGTTTACTCACAGGGTACTTTCTTTGTATGCATTCGACTATACGGGCCAAGACCGGGATTTACAGGAAATCGCGGGTTTTCGTTTGCCGGCTATTAAACCACATTCATTAGGCGTCTCATCAAAAATGAAAACATTTCTGAAAACTACAAGTCTCATGCGTTTTAGTGGTGAAAAAATAATTTAAAAAATCGTTCGGGAAATGAGTTTACTCCCTGGGTATTTTCTTTGTATACTTTTGATTATACGGGCCGAGTCCGGAGTTTACGGGAAATGGCGGGTTTTCGTTCGCCGGCGATTAAACCACTTTCATTAAGCGTCTCATCAAAAATGACAACATTTCTGAAAACCACATGTCTCATGCGTTTTAGTGGTGAAAAAATAATTTAAAAAATCGTTCATGCAATGAGTTTACTCCCTGGGTACTTTCTTTGTATACTTTTGACTATACGGGCCGAGTCCGGGATTTACGGGAAATCGCGGGTTTTCGTTTGCCGGCGATTAAACTTTTTTTATTCAGCGTCTCATCAAAAATGAAAACATTTTTAAAAACTACAAGTCTCATGAGCTTTAGTGGTGAAATAATAATTTAAAAAATCGTTCGCGAAATGAGTTTACTCCCTGGGTACTTTCTTTATATACTTTTAACTATACGGGCTGTGTCCGGGGTTTACGGGAAATGGCGGGTTTTCGTTTGCCGGCGATTAAACTTCTTTTATTCAGCGTCTCATCAAAAATGAAAACATTTTTGAAAACTACAAGTCTCATCCGTTTTAGTGGTGAAAAAATAATTTAAAAAATCGTTTTGGAAATGAGTTTACTCCCTGGGTACTTTCTTTGTATACTTGTGACTATACGGGCCGAGTCCGGGATTTACGGGAAATGGCGGGTTTTTGTTTGCCGGCGATTAAACTTCTTTTATTCAGCGTCTCATCAAAAATGAAAACATTTTTGAAAACTACAAGTCTCATGCGTTTTAGTGGTGAAAAAATAATTTAAAAAATCGTTCGGGAAATCAGTTTACTCCCTGGGTACTTTCTTTATATACATTCAACTATACGGGCCAAGCCCGGGATTTACGGGAAATCGCGGGTTTTTGTTTGCCGGCGATTAAACTTCTTTTATTCAGCGTCTTATCAAAAATGAAAACATTTCTGAAAACTACAAGTCTCATGCGTTTTAGTGGTGAAAAAATAATTTAAAAAATCGTTCGGGAAATGAGTTTACTCCCTGGGTACTTTCTTTGTATACTTTTGACTATACGGGCCGAGTCCGGAGTTTACGGGAAATGGCGGGTTTTCGTTTGCCGGCGATTAAACCACTTTCATTAAGCGTCTCATCAAAAATGACAACATTTCTGAAAACCACATGTCCCATGCGTTTTAGTGGTGAAAAAATAATTTAAAAAATCGTTCGGGAAACGAGTTTACTCCCTGGGTACTTTCTTTGTATACTTTTGACTCTACGGGCCGAGTCCGGAGTTTACGGGAAATGGCGGGTTTTCGTTTGCCGGCGATTAAACCACTTTCATTACGCGTCTCATCAAAAATGACAACATTTCTGAAAACCACATGTCTCATGCGTTTTAGTGGTGAAAAAATAATTTAAAAAATCGTTCGCGAAATGAGTTTACTCCCTGGGTACTTTCTTTGTATACTTTTAACTATACGGGCTGAGTCCGGGGTTTACGGGAAATGGCGGGTTTTTGTTTGCCGGCGATTAAACTTCTTTTATTCAGGGTCTCATCAAAAATGAAAACATTTTTGAAAACTACAAGTCTCATGCGTTTTGGTGGTGAAAAGGTAATTTAAAAAATCGTTTTAGAAATCAGTTTACTCCCTGGGTACTTTCTTTATATACATTCAACTATACGGGCCAAGCCCGGGATTTACGGGAAATCGCGGGTTTTCGTTTGCCGGCGATTAAACTTCTTTTATTCAGCGTCTCATCAAAAATGAAAACATTTCTGAAAACTACAAGTCTCATGCGTTTTAGTGGTGAAAAAATAATTTAAAAAATCTTTCGGGAAATGAGTTTACTCCCTGGGTACTTTCTTTGTATACTTTCGACTATACGGGCCGAGGCCGGGATTTACGGGAAGTCCCGGGTTTTCGTTTGCCGGCGATTAAACTTCTTTTATTCAGCGTCTCATCAAAAATGAAAACATTTTTAAAAACTACAAGTCTCATGGGCTTTAGTGGTGAAATAATAATTTAAAAAATCGTTCGGGAAATGAGTTTACTCCCTGGGTACTTTCTTTGTATACTTTAGACTATACGGGCCAAGCCCGGGATTTACGGGAAATCGCGGGTTTTCGTTTGCCGGCGATTAAACTTCTTTTATTCAGCGTCTTATCAAAAATGAAAACATTTCTGAAAACTACAAGTCTCATGCGTTTTAGTGGTGAAAAAATAATTTAAAAAATCGTTCGGGAAATGAGTTTACTCCCTGGGTACTTTCTTTGTATACTTTTGACTATACGGGCCGAGTCCGGAGTTTACGGGAAATGGCGGGTTTTCGTTTGCCGGCGATTAAACCACTTTCATTAAGCGTCTCATCAAAAATGACAACATTTCTGAAAACCACATGTCCCATGCGTTTTAGTGGTGAAAAAATAATTTAAAAAATCGTTCGGGAAACGAGTTTACTCCCTGGGTACTTTCTTTGTATACTTTTGACTATACGGGCCGAGTCCGGAGTTTACGGGAAATGGCGGGTTTTCGTTTGCCGGCGATTAAACCACTTTCATTACGCGTCTCATCAAAAATGACAACATTTCTGAAAACCACATGTCTCGTGCGTTTTAGTGGTGAAAAAATAATTTAAAAAATCGTTCATGCAATGACTTTACTCCCTGGGTACTTTCTTTGTATACTTTTGACTAAACGGGTCGAGTTCGGGATTTACGGGAAATTGCGGGTTTTCGTTTGCCGGCGATTAAACTTTTTTTATTCAGCGTCTCATCAAAAATGAAAACGTTTTTAAAAACTACAAGTCTCATGGGCTTTAGTGGTGAAATAATAATTTAAAAAATCGTTCGGGAAATGAGTTTACTCCCTGGGTACTTTCTTTGTATACTTTTGACTATACGGGCCGAGTCCGGGGTTTTCGTTTCGCAGGTTTTCGTTTGCCGGCGATTAAACTCCTTTTATTCAGCGTCTCATCAAAAATGACAACATTTCTGAAAAACACATGTCTCATGCGTTTTAGTGGTGAAAAAATAATTTAAAAAATCGTTCATGAAATGAGTTTACTCCATGGGTACTTTCTTTGTATACTTTTGACTATACGGGCCTAGTCCGGCATTTACAGGAAATCGCGGTTTTTCGTTTGCCGGCGATTAAACTTTTTTTATTCAGCGTCTCATCAAAAATGAAAACATTTTTAAAAACTACAAGTCTCATGAGCTTTAGTGGTGAAATAATAATTTAAAAAATCGTTCGCGAAATGAGTTTACTCCCTGGGTACTTTCTTTGTATACTTTTAACTATACGGGCTGAGTCCGGGGTTTACGGGAAATGGCGGGTTTTTGTTTGCCGGCGATTAAACTTCTTTTATTCAGGGTCTCATCAAAAATGAAAACATTTTTGAAAACTACAAGTCTCATGCGTTTTGGTGGTGAAAAGGTAATTTAAAAAATCGTTTTAGAAATCAGTTTACTCCCTGGGTACTTTCTTTATATACATTCAACTATACGGGCCAAGCCCGGGATTTACGGGAAA
This sequence comes from Hydractinia symbiolongicarpus, assembly GCF_029227915.1. Classification (NCBI taxonomy): domain Eukaryota; kingdom Metazoa; phylum Cnidaria; class Hydrozoa; order Anthoathecata; family Hydractiniidae; genus Hydractinia; species Hydractinia symbiolongicarpus. The sequence continues at coordinate 29,582,373 of NC_079884.1, forward strand.
TCGCGGGTTTTCGTTTGCCGGCGATTAAACTTCTTTTATTCAGCGTCTCATCAAAAATGAAAACATTTCTGAAAACTACAAGTCTCATGCGTTTTAGTGGTGAAAAAATAATTTAAAAAATCTTTCGGGAAATGAGTTTACTCCCTGGGTACTTTCTTTGTATACTTTCGACTATACGGGCCGAGGCCGGGATTTACGGGAAGTCCCGGGTTTTCGTTTGCCGGCGATTAAACTTCTTTTATTCAGCGTCTCATCAAAAATGAAAACATTTTTAAAAACTACAAGTCTCATGGGCTTTAGTGGTGAAATAATAATTTAAAAAATCGTTCGGGAAATGAGTTTACTCCCTGGGTACTTTCTTTGTATACTTTTGACTATACGGGCCGAGTCCGGGGTTTTCGTTTCGCAGGTTTTCGTTTGCCGGCGATTAAACTCCTTTTATTCAGCGTCTCATCAAAAATGACAACATTTCTGAAAAACACATGTCTCATGCGTTTTAGTGGTGAAAAAATAATTTAAAAAATCGTTCATGAAATGAGTTTACTCCATGGGTACTTTCTTTGTATACTTTTGACTATACGGGCCTAGTCCGGCATTTACAGGAAATCGCGGTTTTTCGTTTGCCGGCGATTAAACTTTTTTTATTCAGCGTCTCATCAAAAATGAAAACATTTTTAAAAACTACAAGTCTCATGAGCTTTAGTGGTGAAATAATAATTTAAAAAATCGTTCGCGAAATGAGTTTACTCCCTGGGTACTTTCTTTGTATACATTAGACTATACGGGCCAAGCCCGGGATTTACGGGAAATCGCGGGTTTTCGTTAGCTGGCGATTAAACTTCTTTTATTCAGCGTCTCATCAAAAATGAAAACATTTTTAAAAACTACAAGTCTCATGGGCTTTAGTGGTGAAATAATAATTTAAAAAATCGTTCGGGAAATGAGTTTACTCCCTGGGTACTTTTTTTGTATACTTTTGACTATACGGGCCGAGTCCGGGGTTTTCGTTTCGCAGGTTTTCGTTTGCCGGCGATTAAACTCCTTTTATTCAGCGTCTCATCAAAAATGACAACATTTCTGAAAAACACATGTCTCATGCGTTTTAGTGGTGAAAAAATAATTTAAAAAATCGTTCATGAAATGAGTTTAATCCATGGGTACTTTCTTTGTATACTTTTGACTATACGGGCCTAGTCCGGCATTTACAGGAAATCGCGGTTTTTCGTTTGCCGGCGATTAAACTTTTTTTATTCAACGTCTCATCAAAAATGAAAACATTTTTAAAAACTACAAGTCTCATGAGCTTTAGTGGTGAAATAATAATTTAAAAAATCGTTCGCGAAATGAGTTTACTCCCTGGGTACTTTCTTTGTATACATTAGACTATACGGGCCAAGCCCGGGATTTACGGGAAATCGCGGGTTTTTGTTAGCTGGCGATTAAACTTCTTTTATTCAGCGTCTCATCAAAAATGAAATCATTTCTGAAAACCACATGTCTCATGCGTTTTAGTGGTGAAAAAATAATTTAAAAAATCGTTCATGAAATGAGTTTACTCCATGGGTACTTTCTTTGTATACTTTTGACTATACGGGCCTAGTCCGGCATTTACGGGAAATCGCGGTTTTTCGTTTGCCGGCGATTAAACTTTTTTTATTCAGCGTCTCATCAAAAATGAAAACATTTTTAAAAACTACAAGTCTCATGAGCTTTAGTGGTGAAATAATAATTTAAAAAATCGTTCGGGAAATGAGTTTACTCCCTGGGTACTTTCTTTGTATACTTTTGATTATACGGGCCGAGTCCGGGGTTTTCGTTTCGCAGGTTTTCGTTTGCCGGCGATTAAACTCCTTTTATTCAGCGTCTCATCAAAAATGACAACATTTCTGAAAACCACATGTCTCATGCGTTTTAGTGGTGAAAAAATAATTTAAAAAATCTTTCGGGAAATGAGTTTACTCCCTGGGTACTTTCTTTGTATACTTTTGACTATACGGGCCGAGGCCGGGATTTACGGGAAGTCCCGGGTTTTCGTTTGCCGGCGATTAAACTTCTTTTATTCAGCGTCTCATCAAAAATGAAAACATTTTTAAAAACTACAAGTCTCATGGGCTTTAGTGGTGAAATAATAATTTAAAAAATCGTTCGGGAAATGAGTTTACTCCCTGGGTACTTTCTTTGTATACTTTTGACTATACGGGCCGAGTCCGGGGTTTTCGTTTCGCAGGTTTTCGTTTGCCGGCGATTAAACTCCTTTTATTCAGCGTCTCATCAAAAATGACAACATTTCTGAAAACCACATGTCTCATGCGTTTTAGTGGTGAAAAAATAATTTAAAAAATCGTTCATGAAATGAGTTTACTCCATGGGTACTTTCTTTGTATACTTTTGACTATACGGGCCTAGTCCGGCATTTACGGGAAATCGCGGTTTTTCGTTTGCCGGCGATTAAACTTTTTTTATTCAGCGTCTCATCAAAAATGAAAACATTTTTAAAAACTACAAGTCTCATGAGCTTTAGTGGTGAAATAATAATTTAAAAAATCGTTCGCAAAATGAGTTTACTCCCTGGGTACTTTCTTTGTATACATTAGACTATACGGGCCAAGCCCGGGATTTACGGGAAATCGCGGGTTTTCGTTAGCTGGCGACTAAACCTCTTTCATTAAGCGTCTCATCAAAAATGAAAACATTTTTGAAAACTACAAGTCTCATCCGTTTTAGTGGTGAAAAAAAAATTTAAAAAATCGTTCGGGAAATTAGTTTACACCCTGGGTACTTTCTTTGTATACTTTCGACTATACGGGCCGAGTCCGGGATTTACGGGAAATGGCGGGTTTTCGTTTGCCGGCGATTAAACTTCTTTTATTCAGCGTCTCATCAAAAATGAAAACATTTTTGAAAACTACAAGTCTCATGCGTTTTAGTGGTGAAAAAATAATTTAAAAAATCGCTCGGGAAATCAGTTTACTCCCTGGGTACTTTCTTTATATACATTAAACTATACGGGCCAAGCCCGGGATTTACCGGAAATCGCGGGTTTTCGTTTGCCGGCGATTAAACTTCTTTTATTCAGCGTCTCATCAAAAATGAAAACATTTCTGAAAACCACATGTCTCATGCGTTTTAGTGGTGAAAAAATAATTTAAAAAATCGTTCATGCAATTAGTTTACTCCCTGGGTACTTTCTTTGTATACTTTTGACTATACGGGCCGAGTCCGGGATTTACGGGAAATCGCGGGTTTTCGTTTGCCGGCGATTAAACTTTTTTTATTCAGCGTCTCATCAAAAATGAAAACATTTTTAAAAACTACAAGTCTCATGAGCTTTAGTGGTGAAATAATAATTTAAAAAATCGTTCGCGAAATGAGTTTACTCCCTGGGTACTTTCTTTGTATACTTTTAACTATACGGGCTGAGTCCGGGGATTACGGGAAATGGCGGGTTTTCGTTTGCCGGCGATTAAACTTCTTTTATTCAGCGTCTCATCAAAAATGAAAACATTTTTGAAAACTACAAGTCTCATCCGTTTTAGTGGTGAAAAAATAATTTAAAAAATCGTTTTGGAAATGAGTTTACTCCCTGGGTACTTTCTTTGTATACTTGTGACTATACGGGCCGAGTCCGGGATTTACGGGAAATGGCGGGTTTTTGTTTGCCGGCGATTAAACTTCTTTTATTCAGCGTCTCATCAAAAATGAAAACATTTTTGAAAACTACAAGTCTCATGCGTTTTAGTGGTGAAAAAATAATTTAAAAAATCGTTCGGGAAATCAGTTTACTCCCTGAGTACTTTCTTTATATACATTCAACTATACGGGCCAAGCCCGGGATTTACGGGAAATCGCGGGTTTTTGTTTGCCGGCGATTAAACTTCTTTTATTCAGCGTCTTATCAAAAATGAAAACATTTCTGAAAACTACAAGTCTCATGCGTTTTAGTGGTGAAAAAATAATTTAAAAAATCGTTCGGGAAATGAGTTTACTCCCTGGGTACTTTCTTTGTATACTTTTGACTATACGGGCCGAGTCCGGAGTTTACGGGAAATGGCGGGTTTTCGTTTGCCGGCGATTAAACCACTTTCATTAAGCGTCTCATCAAAAATGACAACATTTCTGAAAACCACATGTCCCATGCGTTTTAGTGGTGAAAAAATAATTTAAAAAATCGTTCGGGAAACGAGTTTACTCCCTGGGTACTTTCTTTGTATACTTTTGACTATACGGGCCGAGTCCGGAGTTTACGGGAAATGGCGGGTTTTCGTTTGCCGGCGATTAAACCACTTTCATTACGCGTCTCATCAAAAATGACAACATTTCTGAAAACCACATGTCTCATGCGTTTTAGTGGTGAAAAAATAATTTAAAAAATCGTTCATGCAATGAGTTTACTCCCTGGGTACTTTCTTTGTATACTTTTGACTATACGGGTCGAGTTCGGGATTTACGGGAAATTGCGGGTTTTCGTTTGCCGGCGATTAAACTTTTTTTATTCAGCGTCTCATCAAAAATGAAAACATTTTTAAAAACTACAAGTCTCATGAGCTTTAGTGGTGAAATAATAATTTAAAAAATCGTTCGCGAAATGAGTTTACTCCCTGGGTACTTTCTTTGTATACTTTTAACTATACGGGCTGAGTCCGGGGTTTACGGGAAATGGCGGGTTTTCGTTTGCCGGCGATTAACCTTCTTTTATTCAGCGTCTCATCAAAAATGAAAACATTTTTGAAAACTACAAGTCTCATGCGTTTTAGTGGTGAAAAAATAATTTAAAAAATCGCTCGGGAAATCAGTTTACTCCCTGGCTACTTTCTTTATATACATTCAACTATACGGGCCAAGCCCGGGATTTACGGGAAATCGCGGGTTTTCGTTTGCCGGCGATTAAACTTCTTTTATTCAGCGTCTCATCAAAAATGAAAACATTTCTGAAAACCACATGTCTCATGCGTTTTAGTGGTGAAAAAATAATTTAAAAAATCGTTCATGCAATGAGTTTACTCCCTGGGTACTTTCTTTGTATACTTTTGACTATACGGGCCGAGTCCGGGATTTACGGGAAATCGCCGGTTTTCGTTTGCCGGCGATTAAACTTTTTTTATTCAGCGTCTCATCAAAAATGAAAACATTTTTAAAAACTACAAGTCTCATGAGCTTTAGTGGTGAAATAATAATTTAAAAAATCGTTCGGGAAATGAGTTTACTCCCTGGGTACTTTCTTTGTATACTTTTAACTATACGGGCTGAGTCCGGGGTTTACGGGAAATGGCGGGTTTTCGTTTGCCGGCGATTAAACTTCTTTTATTCAGCGTCTCATCAAAAATGAAAACATTTTTGAAAACTAC